>NW_028324316.1:420000-652500 GCF_058129835.1 Hydra viridissima | reverse complement strand
CTAAAGATAATGTGTGCATGCAAACTCACTGTTAATATACTACAACTTTCGATCAGCTCAAGTTGGCCGTCAAAATTTATATTATTAGCTGGCAGATGGCCTTTAATTAGGTGTAATTAGAGGCCAGAAAAAAAGTTATTATATTTTTAGTTAAATTTTAATTTACATTTTATTTGGAAAATAAAATGTAGCCTAACTAAAAATATAATATAATTTTTTATGCCAACCAGCCCACCGGGAATCTCCTAGTGTCCCAGAAGCCTCTATTACAATATTAAATATAGTTAAATTACATAATTTAAAGTATATTTTGCACTTAAAATTTTGTTTTAAAGATAAAAATAAGGCATTTCAAAAATGCCATTTTTCGTTTAAAAAAAAAAAAAAAAAACACAAAAAATCTTATTTTATGTAATTTTCAAACTGATAATTTTATACTTTCTTGAAAAATATTTGTCAACAGTTATTTTTTGAAAGTATTTTTATTATAAAATTTAAGGTTTTTTTTTTTTAGAAGACATTTTTTTAAAAAAAATCACTTAAAATCTAAAGAAAAATTAACGAAATATGAAAAAAAATAAGAAAAATTTTGTTCAAAATATAATTTCTTGTTTTGTTTGCATTTGTCTGCATAATGACACTGCCACTAATAGCAATAAAAGTTGTGTTTTTGATTCCATTTGGTTTTTCTTTTTTTTTTGTTTGTTTGTCTTTTTCTTATTTATAAAACTAATTATTAAATAAATCATTGAGCTTTAATTATTTCAGAAAAAATATAAAGAAATTATATAACAGAAATTTCGAAAAACACCAGTAAAAAATAAAAGGGTTTCAGTAAAAAATAAAGGGTTCTTTGTAAAACATAAGAAATTTAAGATTACCAAAAGCGCTGTTAAAGATAAAGAGACTGTTCATCATCCAAAATGTGGATGATGAACAGTTTCTTTATCTTTAATAGTGCTTTTGGCAATCTTAAATCTTTTGGTAATCAAAATCCATTCTGATGTGCATGTATAAAACATTTTCTGCAATTAACTTATGGGGTGGTTGCTATAGAAATACATGCATCTGAACTTTTTAACAAGTGCATTATTAAAAGTTATCGAATAAGTGCAATTTATTTGTCAGCATTTAAAATTTTAAAAATGCACTATACTAGATTTTGAAAAATTTCTTTAAGTTGTATTACAGTAGCTGCTAAGCAAACTTAAGTTTATTTACTAATAGATACTAATAGGATTCAGAGAGCCACAAAACAGTAAAAGTCTGTTTCATCACATATTCCAATTAATGACAGCATTTTACCCCTTTGGGAATTAGATGTTTTAAAATAATTGCTTCATTCTTTCTGTTGCTCAATAAAACCTTAGATGAAACTGTCCTTCTTGTACCAACATTTTAACTAAATGCACTCGATAAAAAACTTTTTAATATAAAATCCACTTTTGTATTGTTGATTAGAAATAAATTCTTGTTTTAATTTCCTAATATCAATTAGAAGTTTGCTTTTAATCCAATCTTAAGTGTTGTCCAGAAATACAATTTCTTTTAATTGAGAACATATTTTATTTAAGATTTTATGGGATCAGAATGTTGTTCCTACAGAGTTTTACTCAGGGGAAGGTAATTATATTTTAGAGTTTTAAAACTATGTTTTTAAAAATGTCTTTTAAAAAACTTTGAATTTTGTTTTAGTCAGAATTTTTGTAATCAGTTGGTTTAACAATTCTCAAATTTAATCATAGGATGCTTAGCGCTTCCAAAACTAAACCTGCAATTCCTTACTTTGCATGACTATCTGCTTCGTAATCACAATCTATTTCAACTAGAATCCACATGTGAGTTTTGTAATTAATATCTTGAATGGTGTTTTCATCATAAACAAATTGAGTAGCATTTTTATTATAAAAACTTTAAGTGACATTTTTTGTGGAGTTTTTAATGAAGTATAAGTGTTAACAGGTTTAAGTTAAAAACCTTAAATCACAATTTTATTTGTAGAAATTGAAATGAAATATTTTGTTTCAAATGCTATAAATTATTTGCTTTAAAAGAGATAGTTTGATCTTTTTTATATATTTACTAAATCTTTGTTTATTAAGATTTTCACACCAAAAGGAGTTTGTGAGTTTTATCCACTATGCCAGGTGGGGAAAACTTGCACACTACATAGTTTGTTGTTAGAATTACAAAAATTGGTTCTAAGCTGTAAAGAGCTGAAAAAGCTATAAAAAGCTGAAAAGAGCAACTTTGAATTTATTTTGTTTTTAGATTTTTTTCAGTTTTAAAGTTAAAAGCTGAACACTTGTTTTCATTCAAAAGCAAAAGAAACAGGCTAGTTTTTCTTGCAAAATGTGCTGTGCCATTTTTATATTAATTGGCTATAATATAAGTTATTCATAATTTTATTCGAATTGAAGTTGAGAATCATTGTAAACTTATGTGTTTAAAAAGTTATTTCTTATATCACTACCGATTTGAATCTCACTGCACAAAGTATGAATGATGCATAAAGTATGAATGATAAAATATTTTTCAAGTTTCCTTTTACACTAAAATATTGTTATAGTTACAAATTTATAAAATAAATAAAATCTTTAACAAAATATATTAAGTATGAACGTCTTTTTATATTAAGTGTAGATAAATGTTTTTTTATGTTCTTTTTAAATGTTTAAGATGGTATTTTAATCAATCTGTTCTTACAAGTACTATTAGATTGCAGTAGTTATAGTAGAATACTTTGAGTTGAACTTCTCAATGAAAAATGGTGTTGTCAACCTCAGAGTTTTTGTTCTTATAGTAGATTTTATGTGACAATTTTACATTTAAATTTAAAGAAGCATATTCTTCCTTGGCATCTTTTAGATGAAGTGCGTAGCGATATTGAAGATGCTATTAGCCGAATAAAACCATGGTATGTTGTTTTTCCTTCCTGGATTTTTTTAGTTAAGACCTTTATGTAACAATTTTTTTTTTTCTTGATGGCAACTGGACGTCATTCCCTAAGTGTTTTTTATATTTATAATGTCTAGGAAGGTTTCTTTACTTTTAAACACAAAATTTTAAAGATATGAAATAAAAGCTCATATTCACACATTCATATTGCTATTAGTTTTTGTTTAAAGTTTAGTAACTATTTTTTAACTTGTAGTAGTTTTAAGATATTTATATTTAAAATAATTATACAAACATTTTCCAGGAAAAGTGAATATGGTGATACTTTATTTCAAGGTTGGGCACGCATGGCACTTGTAAGCTGGAAATTTCTTAAATTTAAATTTGTTTATTTTCTCTAATGAAATATTTTGATTTGTTTATTTCTTTTTAAGCCGATCAACAGTTTTTCAATAATAGAGGTAAGCTCTCGTTATTTTTTGTTCTTAACTTTGAGTACTCTGAGAAGATGAAAGGGAATGAGGGAACGTAGAAGTTTTTTTTTTTTTTTGATTAATAAAGAAAGCTTTTATTTATATTCTGAATGCTTTGATAGGTTGGAAAACCAAAAGTAGGAGAAACCTGTCCTTCTAGAGTCTTGGCTGATGTAAAAATAACACTTAGTCAACGCCAGGTGCTGCGTGAAGAATGGGAAGGTATTTACAAAAGTGAAGTTGTTTTAAATCAGTTTTCAAATCTTAAAATTTAATTTCAACTGTTTGTTTGCAGGTTTAAGAAAACACGATGTTGCGTTCCTAATATCTATAAAAGCTCAAAAAACAGTGTATAATCAGAGATATGACAAATCAATTCCATTTGCAGATCAGGTTAAATTTAATATGTAATTATAAAGTTTGCATGCATTCCCACAATTTGATTATTATACGTGCATACATACAGTCTTTAAAATAATTTAAACAGTTAAAGGAAGTTTGATTAAAGGTTATTTGGGTTTTTGACTTTTTTTTTTTTTTTAATAGTTATTAGTAGGAATTTCAATCTTAGATTATTTTGCTCAACAAAATCATTTGAAAATATCACTTTAGTTTATAGTTATCCAATTTCTTAACTTGCTTTAATTTTGTTTTTGCTCATAGTACTGTACCAATTACAAAATTTATTTATTTTTAGCGTATTAAAAAAAAAGAAATTTTGTAAATCATTCGAAATAGTTTTAGTTTTTAAAAGCTATGCAATTTATTGTAAATATAAGCTATATCAATTTTAAATCACACAAACAAATATAGCGCTTTACAAAAATATTTTTTAATGTTTTGATTATTTTCTGCTCTATTAGTTTGGGATTTCATATGTTCGGGGCTGTGAGATTGACGGCATGCTCGATGAAGAGGGAAAAGTGATTGAAGAAGGTTTTTAGTTGTTAATTAAATCATAAACTTCTGATTATTAAACTGTTTATAACTTTGAAAGATTGATAAATACAAGAGTTTATGTTAAAATTACAGGTCCAGATCCAAAACCTGAACTAAAAGGGGATGATCGTACCTATAGAGTATGGCTAGATACAAACCAATATGAAGCTGACATGAGCAAAACCAATAGTGGCTCAGAGGTAGAAAGTTTTAGAATAAGTTGTTTTTAATTTTTTTTTAAACTTAAAATAAACAAATCAAAATTAGGGAAATTTTTTTAGCAATGTTTTAAAAACATTCAAAGGGCATCGAAGTACAAGTTCAAAACAATGTTAATAAGGTCAACAATGTTTAGCAAAATCATAAAATTTTCCTTTATTTATAAGATATAATAAGTATGTTTATTCATTTTAGAGACCTTGGTTGGAAGCTAATTTTTATATTTTAATGCTGTGTTGCACAAGGAGTTTTTACTAAGGTAACAACTCCTTGTGCAACACAGCATTAAAATATAAAAATTAGCTACCAAAAAAAAAGTTCATCGATAGGTTTTTTCTAGTATATATGGTAGATTTTAGTGAAAGAGTTGGTTGTAAAGATTCTTTTGTAAAATTTGTAGGTCTTTGTAGAGAGTTTTGTTTGAGTTTTTAGGATCATTGAGTATGAACTTGTTTAAGATGTCATGATGAGGTTTTTTCGTGTCCGTCCTGCTTTCTAATGTGAGCATATTGTGGATTAGCCTCCAGGAACTGGAACTTTTATGATCATATAACAAAAAACCTGCTTTCTTTTTGTTAGTACAGGTCTTAGTTGCACATTCTGTAGTAGCTTTCTGTTATTCCAATCTACCATCCAAGTATGGATGTTAGATTGAAATATCATCTTGTTAAGTATCTTCTCCTTGTTATATTTGCGTTGCCAGTAGGTGTCATAAACTTTATACTTGTTTTAAGCTGGGTAATACTTGTACTGAGCCATAATTAGTGCATGCATGTTTTAGTGCATGTTTTTTAGAAAGTAAGTTTGTTAAGAATCTCTTAAGGTCTGCTCCCCAAGGTAATTATCAAATGTTTGACCCAATGTTTGAGCTGTTTAGCAGCTGAAGGTAAGATAAAGTGTCTTAGTGCTCTTGAGAAAAGAAAAATGTTTTCTATCCACTAAAATGTCTAAAATATAAACAGAAGTATACAATAAGATTGTATGAAAATGTACAACAAAAAATCTCAACAGTTTTAGAAAAATTCATAATATACTTTTGTGATTTTATTTGGTTTCTTTAGTTTTGTTGTTATTAATTTATTCATGCCTCACTATATTTGTCTTTTCTTTTACTGCTTTTAAGGATGTTTATGAGTCTTTCAATGTTATAATGAGGAGAAAACCAAAAGAGAACAATTTTAAAGTAAGTTTAGATGTTGTAATTTGCTTTTATCTCTTGCATTTGAAGCATTTTTTGATTTCTTATTTTGTAGATGCTTTTGTTCAAGGGTTTCTTTTTTTGAAATCATATGTAAAATGGCTTTTTCAATCTAACATATGCTTTCAAATATTTTTCATAATTATTTGAAAGAAACTGTATAAAGCTGTGAATATTCTGCAAAATATTCATTTTTCTTTAAAAACAAAAAGATCAAATAATTGTAGAGTATAGATGTTTTCTGTTTTTCAACGTTTGTTCCTTGTTTTCTTTAACAATACTTTGTTACAATTTATTTATCTATTTTTGACACTTGACATATTGCATTAAAGTTTTCCAAAATTTTTGAGACCAATATTTCAGGCTGTCTTAGAAACAATACGTGATTTGATGAACACCCAGTGTTTAGTCCCAGAATGGATACATGATATATTCCTTGGTTATGGAGATCCAGCATCTGCTAACTATAAAAGGTGTCAAAAATTTTTTGTTTTTATTTTTACACTATTTTCTTGTAAATATTTTGTATGTAAAGGTTTTTTTTTTAATATATTTAACACTCTTTAACAGGATAGGTGATAACTTTCAATTGATTGGTTCCTAATCATTTTTGTATTTATATATAGTTTATGAATTGATAGTTATAGTATAACAGCAAGTAACTGACATGATGTTATTTCACTGTAAAAGTGAAGATAAAAGAAGTCATTGCAATATTTTAAGAAACTGATTTAATATTATTTGCTATTCTGCGAATTTAAAATTGAATTTTACAAAGTTTTAAAGTTAGTTTTCAATTAGTACTGAAAACTTAAATAGAAAAAAAGAGTTTCAAAATATTACCAGCTATTAGGTTATGAGAGTTTTGAAATATTTTGCCTTTGACCCTTGAAAACACTGTTGCTTTTGAGCTGTTGTACCCATTTGTTAAATTTTCTTAGATTTTTTTAAAATTCTGATCATCGATGTTGATATCAGTATTATGCCATTTTCTTTAACAATGGTATCAGTTGTAAAAGTAGAATTTTTTAGGAATAAAATGAGTTCATCATGGAAGGGCGTTTTTAGCGAATCGGTCATCATAGATTTTTTGTTTGTTTAAAGCACCATCAAGAATATATTTTGTACAACCTCAAGAAAAATTATGGCTTTAGCATTTACTTCTTTGTAAATATTTTACATCTGGTTTGTAAGAATCCTATAGTCAGTAAATCAATTTGACAATTTGCTATTTTAGGCATGATTAACATTGAAAATTCAAACATGAAAACCATTATCTCATATCAGTTCTATGCAATTATTTTTTTTATGCTTGTTCATACTTTTAATGAAAAACATGAAAGAATTCTAAAGGACAGTTATTAGAAGCACTTCAATAATGCTTGGGATAATGTAAAGTAATGTATATCTTTTTTTTACTTAAAATATTTTGCTCTAAGTTTCAGTAATGTTCTTTTAAGATTCTTTTCTATAATCATATTGCGACCCTTCTCCAGAACAATTTTTGGTACCCCTCTACTACTATCTAAACCTTTGAAAATAGAAAACTGGTCATAAATATGGGTTTTAGACAACTTATAAAATTTATCAATTTTGTGATTTTTTTGCATTTTTTGATGATGAATTAACAAGCTATTGCTTTTTAAAAATACCTTTATAATTGAAGGTCAGACATACATTTAATTTCTTTGAGTATACTTTTGGAACTTTGATGGAATGTTTTATTTTGACTTATTTTGTTCAAACAAATAATGAATCAACCAATCAAACAAATAATGACTCAAACAATCAAACAAATAATGAATCAACCAATCAAACAAATAATGACTCAAACAATCAAACAAATAATGAATCAACCAATCAAACAAATAATGACTCAAACAATCAAACAAATAATGAATCAACCAATCAAACAAATAATAAATCAACCAGAAGGAGAAAGAACAAATAATGTAAACAAAAAAGCTAAACTGAGTCCAATTATTCATTATGTTGAATGAGGCCAGTCTGTGCTGAAAATTTAATAGGCAAGGCCAGTTTTCCATCTGATCATAATACTAGGCCCATGATCTAACATCATATACTACCAAAAAATTAAAAATTAGGCTCGATCAAGTACTTAACAGGTAATATTTACAGGCTAAACTATGCTGAAAATTTTCTGTACTTACAGTAGCATGCAAAAGTTTATAAACAGCTAAAATTTTCTCTTTTTATTGGTTGGTTTTTTGCCCTTCAATTGACAATCAAGATGTTTCCAAAGATGTTCTATTAGATTTAAATCTGGACTTTGAGAAGGCAGTCCAAAAGTGGTATTTTTTTAAAAAATTTGTGACAGAATTTGCATAATGCTTTGGTCTTGCTGGAAAATCCAACCATGAGGTATTTTGTCCTTTCCATGTGGCAGCATAACATTCTTGATTATACCTAAATATACATTCTGATCCATTATGCCTTCAATGAAATGAAATGGACCAATAGATGGGCTAGAAGTTTGACTTACACAAGTTAAAGTATTTAGATGACCTTAGTGCCTATTAATGTCATTATCTTTCCAATCTTAAAGAAAACATTTCTTGAATCTTTCGTTATTCTGAACAGTTAGAACTTAGTATATGCTTGAGATTGATAAAATTGATCAGAAAACCATGTGTCCATCCATGTTTCTGTTACAAAAAGACATATTTTTTTAAGTAATTGGTGTTGCACTGTTGAACCAGAATAAAAACAAGTAATGCCAATAAATGCCAATAAAAAAACTCTGGAGTTCCAAAGTCTCAAAGTTAGATATTAACATGTTTCAAAAATATAGCACATGGTGCTGACAACCAATAAGCACCATTGTGGAATAAGCAGTCCTTTCTTAATAGACATTTAATATCAGAAAAGCTACTACACCACCTTTTAGTTCCATGTTTTTACTGCAGTTGCATCACAAATGATCACTCTGATGACATATCAAAGTTTAGCAAACCACAGACCACAAACCCACAAATCAAAGTTCAGCAAACAACAGACCACAAACCACATGGAATATACTTTTAGCTTTGCCATTTGGTAATAACAAAACTTCCTAGTTTGATTTCTTTTTCACAGTTTTTTAGAATTACAACTTGTATTTCTTTTCCATCAATTCTTTTACCATCAAAACAAAGAGCCCACAGTTTTTCTTTTAGAGTGCTTTTAAAATTTTCTTTCATTATGTCTGCTTCTCTCATAACATTTTTGTAAATCCTATGGATTGAGTTGGAGTTACGACTTTAATACCTTGTTTCCATAACTGCTGGCACACCTTTTAATTTTGATGGTTGCTTAGATTTATTTATTTTTTTAACAGTTAAACAGCAGCAGGCTTATTGCTTCTTTTTTTTTTTATTTTTGATTTTGGACTGTAATCATCATCACTTCAAAAGTCTGAAGTTTTTTTTAATTTCTTCTGTTGGCATATTATCTCTTTATCTTTTACTTTGTTGCAAAACCCGCTTGCCTATACTTTTCTATTTGTAACTGATAAAGTTTTTGATCTTCCATCCTTAGCCAGTTTACTTTGTCATTAGTGTTATTACATATTTTGTTAAACTCTTCCATTTCCTTATTGGATTTGATTGTTTTTTCTGATAACTTGAAACAAAGTATTGCGTCTTTGTAGTAGCTGGTTTGTGAGTTATTGAAGGGATATTCAATTCGGCCCAGAGTGCAATCAGCGCTTCAGCAAAAATTTTACATCTTAGATACACAGTCTTTTCCTTTTTTGGCTAAGTATTGAATAACAATAGTCACTTTCAGAATTCTGATCAATTAATCTTGTGATTTAAATATCTCAGGATAAAGGCTGCTTTGTTCAATTTAGACTTTTCAAAATGAACCAAATTATTAGTCCATATTTGAACATTTCTTTTTTTATGGCAATTTTGTTGCTTATTTTAAATTTGTGCTCTTTCAATTTCAAAATAGTCTGTAACATAAAAATTTATGTTTTAAATGAATTGATCTCAACTGCGATTTTGAAAATTTTGTTTTTGAAGGATATTTTTTTTTACCAAAGGTACTAAATAATGACATATTTTTACATGTGATTAAAACCTCATTTAATGATTCCTTGGCCATTTGAACATAGTAAAAAAGGAAAAAAGTCATCAACCTTCAGAGCACTTAAGAGAGAAGATTTAAAATATTTTTTGATTTTTGAAAGATTTAGAACAGTGGTTCCCAACCTTTTCTAACCCATTCCCCAAATTATATATCATAAAATCTCCATGGACCCCTTTGCTTTTAAAAATGATTGCAAGGTGAAAACTTTAATAATGTTATTTTTATTCATCAGGGCAATATTTTATTCAAGGTATTTTTTAATAGAATAGACTATCTATGACCCAAAAATATTTTATCTTAGTATATGATACAAAAATGGTCAATGTGAATTATGGCACTGCTTACCAGCAATTAATATTTGAAAATCCGGTTTAGTTTTTGATAGAGCACATCTAATATCTGCATCAATTTCAAGTCTATTTCTTTTATTGGTTTTTACAGATAACATGGCTGAAAACCCTACTTCGCACAAATATGATGTTGAAAAAGGAATAAGGGCTTTAAGTGCAATTGTTGATCACAATGGATGT
Organism: Hydra viridissima; assembly: GCF_058129835.1. NCBI lineage: Eukaryota > Metazoa > Cnidaria > Hydrozoa > Anthoathecata > Hydridae > Hydra > Hydra viridissima. The sequence continues at coordinate 642,151 of NW_028324316.1, read as the reverse complement.
GAATTCCTCATTTTCAACCAGAAGTTGTTTAATGGTGTTATTTTGAAGTGATCCTTAGCAGTGGTATCATTCTTTAACTCTATCAATTCTTCTTGTGCTTCCTCATTCACATTTTTCACATCACAGGAAAATGGTGATATAATTACTTCACTGCTCAAAAGGTTCACATCTGGAAAATAATTACTAAATTCATTAATCAAATTATCTAGGTGACAAAGTATTTCTATCTTTATAACTTCGGGAAGCATGTTATTTCCGTTTACGCCATTTGAATTTTGAAACATTATCAAATTTCCATTGTTAATTCTAGTCTTATACAGTTTGAGCTTTTCAATAAATGCCTTCAGTTTATCCAAGTGTGCAATAACATAAGCATTTTTGCCTTGAAGTTGCAAATTTAACTTGTTAAAAAGACCCACAATGTCCACAAGATAAGCAGTTGTTATTTCAAAAATGTCAAATTCAAAATATTCTACCAGTCCACTTTTCATTTGACATTCTTTCACTTCGTTTCTAAGCTTGAAAAATCTTTCCAAAAAATTTCCAGCAGAAAGTCATTGCTCTGAAGTGTAAAACAATAACATATTGTGTTCAGCATCAAAGTTCTTTGGTCAGAACAAAATTTTGTAAAAAGTCGAGTGTTAAGAGCAGAAGATTTTATATGATACACTAATTTGACCAATTGATTAAATAGAGTTTTGAAACTACCTGGCAATGTTTTGGTTGCCAAAGCCTGTCTATGAATAAAACAGTGTACACCGACTACATTTGGAGCAATCTCTTTTACCCTAGTCTGCAATCCAGAGTTACAACCCATCATGGCAGGAGCTCCATCAGTAGTAATTCCTAACAAATATTTCCATTGTAATTGATTGTCATTGAAAAACTGTTTCATAATTTCCATAATATCAGCTGCTTTTGTTGTTGTTTCAAGAAAAGAAGAGAATAAAAATTCTTCTTTGAATTTATTTTTGTGAATATACCAACAAAATACAATTAATTGTGCCATTGAACTTACATCTGTGGACTCATCCAACTGAATAGACAAATATGGTGATTCTTTAATTTCATTAATAACATTTTCTTTAATATTTGATGAAATGTCAGTTACCCTTCGTTTGACTGTAGTATTTGATAAAGATATATTATCTATCTTCTTTACAGCTTCTTCTCCAAATAATAATCTAACAATTTCTTTTGTACATGGAAGTATAACTTCTTCAGCCAATGTGTGAGCTTTTTTCTTCTGTGCTATTACATATGAAACCTTATAAGATGCTTCTGCTATATTCTGTTGAGTTTGGTGAATAATCTTAGTTTTATCCAACTTACATTTCTTCAGTGATTCAAATTTTCTTTTAAAAAAATCAGAATCTTTTGTTCGCAGATCAGGATGGCACTTATTCAAGTGAATAGCAAGCTTTGAGGGTTTCATAGAGTCATTTCCTAGTACTTTATAACAAATAACACACTGTGGGTAGCAAATGGTTTCTTTTAGCATGTAGGTAAAACCATATTTTGTATAGTTATCTGAATATGACCTTTTTTTATTTTTAGACATCTAAAGAATTTAAAAAATAATACAAAATAATGTAATATATTAACTCGAGATTTGTATAATTCATTTGAGAGTAGTATATTCTCGATTATTCAAAGAAAATAATACAAATTACTTTCTTTCAAACCAATTAGTTAGGAAAAATATTATTACCATAAGATAAGATAATTTTATATAGCATTTAAAATTTATGGATGTAAGAATAATATAAAGTATTTATTGTTTCATAGTGGTCCGCAAGTCATTGACGGTTAACGTCAAATTGGCTTACACAGATTTTGTGCAACATATGTTGTCTAGCATGAGTTACATTTTGAATTTAAGATTTATTTGTTTCTTTAAAACAGAGAAAAATATCAAAATTAAAATTCAATAACTCAAATTTATTTTGAATTTACGTTTACCTTGTGGTCCGTTTCAAAAGTTCACATGAACCCCCAGGGGTCCATGGACCACCAGTTGGGAACCACTGATTTAGAAAGAATAAAAAAAGAGGAAAAAACATTGCTCTTTTACTGATACCTAGTCTAGAAGGTCTATAAAATCTCTAAACTATTTAAAAAGTTAAAGAAATTGTAAAAAACACTTTATACCTTTAATTTAAAACCAGTCTTTAACTGGTTTTAAACTGGTTTTAGGTTTTTTTTTTAAGACGTATCTTAATTAAAATAGTTTTGTTTTTTTCTTCAATAGAGTTGACCAGCAAATACCAACATTGGACTTTGTTGATACATTTTTGAATATTGATCATTTAAAAACCTCATTTCCTGATTTTAATATCAAGGTATGTTTTAAATATTGGTTAAGGTTATATAAATATAAAAAAAGTCTGATAAATTTATTAGTTCAAATGTGTTACTAATTAACCTTAAGTAAAAAAAACTTATAAACAATTAAACACTATTTTAGTGCGAGGCAACAGAACCAGTGCCACCTTTTAAGTAAGTTGCTTTACATTCTTCTAATGGTGTTTTTTTTTTTTATTAAGTATTTATTGAAAAAGTATATTGCTCTTTTTCTTAGAGTCACTTTTCCAGTTGAAAAAGATTCTCGAAAGCGAAAAGCTGATGAACAATGTGAAAAAAAGGAACTAGTTGTTCTCCCTTATCAGATTCCTAACAGAGGACCTTATCCTTACAATAAACCAAAAATGCAAGTTTTTATTTATCTTTATCTACTTACAAAATTATACACCAGTTCTGATGCAATACACCTACAATTTCAAAACACTTTATTTAACTAGAGGCATCTTTATTATTGAGTTTATTATTAATAACTTAATCTGGAACTTAATGTTGCTACTTAATGTTAGTTTAATACTTATTTTACCCAGTAATAATATTAACATGCTATATAAATATGCTTGTGACATAGCATTATATTTACACTATATCTTTTAATTTATGTATTGAATCAACAAATGAATAATTGTTATTCATAGGAATACTGTACCATTCACACCAACACAGGTAGAAGCAATCAGGTCAGGAATGCAGCCAGGGCTTACAATGGTATGGTAACTCATTTTGCAGTTGTAGTTTATATCTCTTTTCAACACTTTTACATAAATTAGCCCTTTAAATCATTTTATCTCATAGTCTTCTAGTTGTAGTCTATTGTTTTCATTGAGAAGTTTCGTTTGCAACTACAGATCTTTTTTTTTTTGCTTCTATTTTCCAGTTTTGTGATATTTTCACAATTATAGGTTGTAGGTCCTCCTGGTACTGGAAAAACTGATGTTGCTGTACAAATCATCTCTAATATATATCATAATTTTCCAGATCAAAGAACGCTCATTGTTACGCATTCAAATCAGGTTTTTTTTATTGATGTTTTGTTTCATTTTTTCTTCTCACTTTGTTTCTTTTAACACAAAAAAATATGCATAAAATGAAATTTCTCTAAAAATAAGTTGTATTTCCTAAATAAAGCCTCAATCTAAATTTTAATAATAATAATAAGTTTTTTAAATTGTAATTTTTGCTGGAAATTTCATTGTGCTTTAGGCTTTAAATCAACTGTTTGAAAAAATTATGGCTTTGGACATTGACGAGAGGCATTTGTTACGTTTGGGTCATGCTGCAGAGTCTTTAGAGACTGACAAAGACTTTAGCAGGTTGATTTCTATCTCCTTTTTTTTTTTTTTTTTTACTTCTATGCTACAAATTTTCATGAGATGGTTATCAATCAACAAGAGTTGATTGTGCTTGTTTGAGATAATAGTATAACTATTGCCGTTCTTGCTACAGATATGGTCGTGTAAACTTTGTACTTGCACGAAGGTTGCATTTGCTTGAAGAAGTCCAACGACTTCAGGTAAGATTTTCTTGTTCTTTTCTGAAGTTAATTATAATTTTAGTTAATAAGTCTTGAACTGCTCATTTTTGCATTGGATAGTTTACTGAGTGATTAACATTACTACACAAAAAAAGTATGCGAATTAATAAAATTTCCAAAATATTTCAAGAAATGAAGAAATTATTATGTAAAAATTTTAGGTTTTACAATGTTGATAAGTTGCTACCAAACTGTTAATCAAAGTAGTTTTTGAGCTACATAAAACTGCTGCTTAAATTGCATTTATATATTGCAGTGTATTACATACATTCGTTTTGATCAAACATCAAGTGATGCTTATAGAAATAATATTATTAATTACCCATCTGTCTGAAAACACATTATTATTTTGTTTTGCAATCAATAATAATTGGTGTTTTTATTCTTTGGTATGTGAAGTTTTTTGTATTTTTTCATTATGGCTCATCCACTGCTGTTATTCACAAATTGTGATATTTCATTCATTATGGCTCATCCACTGCTGTCATTCACAAATCGTGATATTTTCAAATTTTTTTAAATGCATCAATTCTCATTACAAGTATTATCTTAGTGGTTTTCCAATGCTGTTATGTAGATGCAGTTCCTAGCATTATGAATGTTTCAAATACTATTAATGTGCTGCACTGGTTTACATGTTACCAGTAATAAGTTAAGGCAATAAAAAAGTTTGCCTTTATGACCAGTTTTGTATCTGGGGTTAGATAATTGAAGCATTAATTTCAAAGTTTGGTAGCAGTCCCAAGCTGAAATTTTTACAGAAGTTTTCTTTGTGTATTGGAACTTTACAAAGAAGTGATCTATATCAAACTTTAGCACTTTTCTAAAAAAACTTGAAACATTACAGGAGAGCTTGGGTGTTCCTGGTGACGTTGGATATACCTGTGAAACAGCTGGACATTTTTACTTGTACCAGGTGAAATATTTTTTGTTTAAAACATATAAAATATTATAAAATAGTTTTGTCTTCACTTGTGATAATTGTTGGATATGATTTTTATTTGATTATTTAATAAATAAAAATAGATTAAGAAAAAAAAATTTAAGTATGTGATAATATATACCAGTCTTTTGAAACTAGGATAAGAAAAATAGATAAAAGTATATTTAGTGCTTTTAAAACTTTATTCGAACCTAAAGAACTTTAACATTGCTATCAGATATTTTTCACATTAAAAAAATGCAAAAAACTATATGGTTTATTATCATAATATTGTTTTCTTTTAATTATAATGTTGAATAATTATGTCAACATGTTTAGTTGTTCGTTTAGATTGTATCACGCTGGGAAAAATACAATAGTCAGTTAAAGCATAAGGTATGACACTTAATTTTTAGCATATTACTTATATCTTGTTTTTCCACTGTTTTTTCATGTTTGGATTTACAGGCTATCTTTTCTTTAAGAGTAATGATTGTGAAGCAGTTGCGGAGTTGTTTCCTTTTAAAGTTTATTTCTTAAATGCGCCACAAGTAAATTGTTTTTTGTTTTTTTTTTGTTTGTTTTTTTTTTTGTTTTTTTGTTTTTGTTTGTTTTTTTGGGGGGGGGTGTTTTTTTTTATTATTTTTGCTTTATTAATTATTTTTTGGTTTTTTTTTAAACACGTCTTTGATTAGTGTTTGATATTTTTACAGCCTTTGTTCAAACGACACTCTTATGAAGAAGATTGGATTATAGCTGAGGTTAGTTTTTTTTTCTGTTAAGTGTGATGAAACAGGATAAAAATTCAACACTACCATGAAAAAATGAATTCCCTATAAAAAGTTGTTTGTTTATATTTTTGTTGTTTATAAAAATTTGTTTATTTATCTAATAATTAAAAACTTTGTTTATTTTTATCTTAGTTTAATCTTTAACATTGAGTTGCAGAATTTTGTAATGAATGGTTCTTGATTTTTATTTTTCTTCAGGGTTGCTACAGACACATCCAAAAAATATTCACTGAGCTGGAAGAGTTCAGGGCTTTTGAACTTCTAAGAAGTGGTAAAAAAATTATGCAAAATATGTCATTAAGTAATGAAAAGTTATATTATTCAAAAGGTTTTAAATGAAGAAAATATTTTAAATTGAAAATTTTATTGACGAGTTGCAAATTTCTCTTTAGGGCGAGATCGTTCAAAATATCTACTAATAAAAACTGCGAAGATCATAGCAATGACTTGCACCCATGCTGCTTTGCGAAGAAGAGATCTTGTGGAATTAAATTTCAAGGTTTATAACTGATACCTTGCAGCATTAAAAACTTAAAATGACGAGTTTTAATCGTGAATTAAAACCCGCGTTCTGAATTTTGACGCTGCGTTTTTTTCCAGACGCTGAAAGAATTTATTTTAAATGAGTTTTTTTTGGCAGGTTCATTTACTTAATGATTTAGAATTATTTTTTTTGATGGTCAACTTTTCAATGACCTTGCAACTGACATCATAAAAAAAATCATGTTAAAGAAACTAAATCACTAAAATTTCAAATTACTAAAATTTTTTTTTTTTGTTTTTTTTTTTTCCCTCCACGATTTTCAACCAAAAGAATGTATTCGAATTTTGACAAATTACTAACTAGCGGTCCTCGCTCTATTTTGTTTATATATGAGTTTCACAGCGCACTACTTTTACCATATCAGTAAAAGAAATTTAATTGGTGTAAACTTTACAAGGTTCACTACTTCTTTTCCTAATTTTTATAAAAATTATATTGATGTATTCTTTAATGATAAACTACGAAGATCATTTTAGTTGAATCGCTTAATTTGGTTTTTAGTATGATAACGTTCTGATGGAAGAAGCTGCTCAAATCCTTGAAATAGAAACTTTTATTCCACTGATGTTGCAGGTAAGTTTTTGCTCTATTCTTCCAAATTTGATGTTGCTTTGGAACCTTCTTCTTAAAGTTATTTATTTTTGCGTAGAATCCCCAGGATGGGCACAATCGTTTAAAAAGAGTCATATTAATTGGTGATCATCATCAGGTCCATTTTCTTTTTTTTGTCATAAAATATTTTTCAGATTAATAATAACTTGAGTTTCCTTTTATCGAATTATGAATATAAAAAAATAATAATAATTTTTATAGCTTCCTCCAGTCATTAAAAATATGGCTTTCCAAAAGTTCTCAAATATGGAACAATCTCTGTTTACAAGATTTGTGAGACTAGGTGTTCCTTATGTTCAGTTAGATGCACAAGGGAGGGCCCGACCAAGGTAATGCAGCTGTTAAGGTTATTTTTGTATCAAAACAACATTTGAAAATTCTTTTCATTTAAAAAACATTGTTTTACAGCCTATGTCAGTTGTACAGTTGGCGATACGATAAACTGGGTGACTTGCAACACGTTGTCAGTTGGACAAAATTTAAGCACGGAAACCCGGGAATGTTCTTCGACTACCAGTTAATCGACGTTCAGGACTTTAACGGTGTCGGCGAATCAGAACCCAACCCTTACTTTTATCAGGTACTTAACTTTTATAAATTGCATTCAAATATTTTGTTTTGCTTATGGGTAATTCAATTTATTTCTCTAAGCAAGCTGTGACAAATGCTGTAAATAAAACTGCTTTATGCTAGAATCTTGCAGAAGCTGAATACTGTGTTGCATTATTCATGTATATGCGTTTGCTTGGTTACCCCGCCTCGTCAATATCAATATTAACTACTTACAACGGACAAAAACATCTTATTCGTGACGTCATCGACAAAAGATGTGCTGATAATCCGCTAATTGGGAAACCCTTAAAGGTATTCATTGTTTTTTAAATTATAAAGTAGTCGAAGTCTATTTAAACATGCACGCGCGCACATTTAGGACTTTGATAACTCAAACTTATTATTGATAAATCAAACTTGAGTATTTGGCAGGGCTTCCTTTAGCTTCGATAATAGCTTCAAAACGTCTTTGCATTAATTCTATCAAGTTTTCGCACATGCTGCTGTTAAGTTCTTCTTTAAGTTCTTCTTTCTTTCTGATTGACCGATCTTCAATATTTCTGTCCAAAATAGCTCACTACCACTCTATGGGGGTTAAGTCTGGACTCTGTGCAGGCCATTAAAAGACTTTTACATTATTATCACTGAATCATTTTGTAGTTTCTTTTACAGTGTGCTTTGGATCATTGTATTGTTGAAATGTATAGTTATTGCCCCGTCGCAACTTTCGAGCTGAAGGGTTGATATTCCTTTTGAGAATCTTCCTATATTAAGATTCTCAAAAGGAATCTCAAGCCTTCCTATACTAAGATATTACATACTTATTTAGCCACGTTATATGATTTAAGATTGATTTTAGATTCATCACTCCATAAATTTTTTTTTCCAAAGGTTTACACCCAGATTCTGTATTTTTTTGCAAGTCGAATCGACGTTTTATATGGTGTTTTGTTAGATAGGGCTTCTTAAGTACGTTTCAAGCGAAATCAGCTTCCCTCAATCTCTTACAAACTGGTTATTCTTCACCTTTTTCACTAACTTTTTTGTAGACTGAAATCGATAGTGTGCAATTGGGAATTCCGGTCTCTTTCTCAACCTCAGGATACGTTTTACCTTGCTTTACTAGATCCACAACTAAATTGTGCTACAGTCCAGTATCTGTCTCCCTTTGCCATCATTCTAAATGAGGAAAAAATTATTAACTTCTATTTCATTTTATATATTTTTAAAATTTACAGTGTGAAAACTTTAAGAAACTTTGAGATAGCCACCTTTGGCAACTCAACAGGCTCCAACGCGTTTTGGCATTGATTTGATAAATTTCATAGAGTTCTTTCGAAATTTCAGACCAAAATCTCTCCAACTCTTTTTTAACATGCTTTATGGACGTTATCTTGATTGGTATCATTTTGGCATCCTTAAATGCTATCGATTGGGTTCAGATCTAAAGACCTAGCGCACCATTCAAGGTCAAAATTTGCTACTCTTTGAACAGGCCTTGGACTAATAACGCCATATGAGCTGTAGCTCCGTCCTGCTGAATTTCCATGCTTGACTTTCATTATGAAATAGTTTAGCAGATGGTAAAAGCTTATTTTCAAGGGTGTCTTTGTAGGTAATTAGGTTATTTCGACCCGTATACACTTTGCAGCATCCAGTAGGTTTGTGGGAAAAGCAACCCCACATACCGACTGAGCATCCTCCGCATTGTAACTTTGTTATAACGAATCGGTCCACGTATCATTTAGAATTTTAAATTTTTACCATTGCTCTTAAGTTTTGATTGAAGACTTCAAGATTCGATTGGTTGCTAAAGATGGTTTTGCTCCAATCTTCTTTGGTCCAGTGAAGTCTTTTTCGACACCATTTTCGCCTTTGGAACCTATCCGTGATTTTCAGCAATGGCATTCTATCTGCTTTATATGAACCGATTCTTTTTTTTTTTTTTTTTTTTTATCTAAAATCCTTCTAATTATTTCCCCACTAATTTTAACATTTTTAAACAAGCTGTTAAACTCTCTAGCAAGTTTACTGTTACTGATTGTAAGATTTTTCCTTACCTTTCGAAAGAGGTAGCTTGCATCTCGGTCTGTTGTCTTAGGCGGCCTGCCAGTCCTTGGTAACTCTTTAGCACTATTGGTCGTCTTGTAATTTTTCTTTGTAGTTCAAACACATTTCTCTGAAACATTGAGTTCCGTTTACAAGCTTTCATCATACCAATGACTTGCCTTCAAACCGTCTCGAATATGCTTTTTCTGGCCATTATTTTTGCGAAAATTACCAACTTATTACCAACTGAAATAACTTTGAACGTAAATTACGAATTTGGAAATTTTAGATTTAGGTCCTATTTATAGTAAAGTTTAGCAGATTAAATTTTCACAAATCAATCTTCAGTAGTTTTACCTGAATTTTTTATTTTCTGCTTTCGTCTATAAATATATGCATAATCGTTTGGTCTCATACTAGTTAATATTTATGTTAAAATCCAATTATTTTTCGAACAACAAAGAATTAAAAAATAAAAGTAAATAATGTTGATAGGTGATAAAGAAAACTCCATATGGATTAAATTTAATAATTTATTTTCTTCCATTCTTGTTTATATTTTTTAAAAAAAATTTATAATGCGTCTATAATTATGTGCACAACTGTATATATAAAATTTTTTAATTTTTTTATTTTTTGATCGCTTTTATTGTAATATAAAAAAAAAGTTATGGGATAAATTTAAGTGAAAATTTGTGTGTGTTTATGTATGTATGATCGTTTGTTGTCCTGGATGGTTTCTCATCCAAACATCTGCTGCAACATATCACTTTTGAAAGGAGGTATGTGGGGGCAAAAAAGTAGAAACATTTCTTTCTACAGAATTTTATTACGAGGAGATTATTATGGGAGCAATCATTATCCATTATTGTCAAAACACGGTCGTTACTCGTTATTTTACAAGTTTTAACAAAAATGACTCATAAACTGAAAAGTCTTCTTGCATTCAACCAGATTTCCAGATCCACTGCTACTCAGAGTCTGTTTCGTACTTAATGAAGCATACAGTTTTTCCCCTTGGTAAATATGGAAACCCTCCATAATCAAAGCTCATTTATACTATTAGAGAATAAAATAAATAAAAAAAGAAAAATGAGAGCTTTTTTTACCTAAATGGACCCTAGGTCTACAAGTGCCTCACCGTACTCATAAGCGATTAAAATCATACAGAATATGCTTACACCTTAGTCAGTTTTAATCAAAATAATTCGTATCAACTCCTTGATTTTTGAGCGACTTTTGCATGGTATTTATGATGATCACTTAACGTTTTCTGCGATATTTATACGGATATATACAAGAAGATCTTTCAATTTTTAGCTTTTTTTTTTAATAAAGTAATGAAAACGAACACTTTATTACGACCGTTACCACGTGGTTCCTTACCGTGTTATTCTTTACCATTTAAAGTTCACACGTCAAAAAAATTCTATGCCGTTCCTTCGGCGTATTTTCGTGTGTATTTTCAACACGATACTTTTCACGCGAATAGGAATATCGTGAAAATTTCTGATCGAAAAGATTTATTTTACGCTTTTCTTTAAAAACTGAATACTACATGATCCCTTCCGTACATTTCCGTCGCCCCATTTCACACTGATATTAGGCCGGGTGAATAAAAATGAGCAATTGCTTTTACTCAGTAATTGGTCAGCTTTACGTGAATAAAAATTTTAGGAGTTTTTCTCATATTTTTATTCACGTAAACTTAAGCAATTTACTCAGTAACCGATCAACTTTACGTGAATAAAAACTAAAGCAAAGTTGTTGAAGTTTTTATTCATGTAAAGCTGACTAATTACTGAGAAAAAGCAATTGCTCATTTTTATTCACCCGGCCTAATGTTGGATTTTGTTATTGATTTGATGAAATTTTTTAGTTTAAATGCACGAAAATAATAAAATTTGAAAATGGCTTTTTTTTCCATGAAGGTGAATGATCAATGGTTTGAAATTGCAAAATTTTGGTCGTTTTTTTCAGGTGACAACAGTTGACAGGTACCAAGGTCAGCAGAACGACTACATAATACTATCACTTGTTCGTACGAAGTCTGTTGGACATCTACGCGACGTTCGTCGATTAATTGTGGCAATGTCGCGTGCACGTTTGGGATTATATGCATTTGCTCGTATTAGTCTTTTTCAAAACTGTTTTGAACTACGACCAGCTTTCAGCCAGGTAAACATTTAATTTGCCTACCACCCCCCACCCCACCCCTTTTTTTTTTTTTTTTAATTTATTTATTTAGTTACTTTAAACAATCGATAAAATAATGTGTGAAAAAATGATTGTTTTTATTTTTGTAGCTGATGTCGCGACCGATGCAGCTTTTCCTTGCGCCCTGGGAAAGCTACCCAACAAAAAGACTGGTGATTAGACGACTTTATTATTTTAATAACTTCGTTATTTTCTATTCAATTCTATTTTATAGATTTAACATTATTTGTAGAACTCAATTCAACCTGATGGTGAACCTCTGATCATTTCTGATATGCCACACCTTGCCCAATTTGTATACGACTTTTACTCTGAAAAGATTAAGACAATTTCACAAGAAGTGAAAGTACGCGCTTATTTTATAATATTCTTGCATTTATGTAAATCTTTTTTCTTTTATGGTTGGGAAATATTAATAGTAATAATGATAATAATAATAATAATAATAATAATAATAATAGTAATAATAATAATAATAATAATAATAATAATAATAATAATAATAATAATAATAATAATAATAATAATAATAATAATAATAATAATAACAATAATAATAATAATAATAATAATAATAATAGTAATAACAATAGTAATAACAATAGTAATAATAATAGTAATAGTAATAACAATAGTAATAATAATAATAATGTTAATAATAATAATAATCTTAATAATAATAATAATAGTCCTCGTATTTAAGTTAAATTTCTTGTAATAAATTCATTTCATTTTACAGGGAGTGAAACGGCTTGAGAAGATTGAAGAAGATCCTGTCCTAGATGAGAAAATGGCAGCAAAAGCTGCGGATGAATCCAACGCAATGGATGTTGGGCAAGATATTGTGAACGAAGTGAACTTAGACGATCTATAAAATGTCTCTCGTATGAAATGAAGTTTTTAAGTTTCTTCAAATGCAAAAAAGCTCATAGCAAAGTTTAAACAAGAAAAAAATTCCGTTTACTGGAAATAAACGTGCATTACCGTTCGAACTTATAAGTCTCCAGTAAACTGAAAAGAAAATTGAAAACATTAAAGTTTTTCATTTCTTTTTTTTTTTTTTTTTTTTTTTTCTTTCTTTCTTTTTTTTTATTGTTAAAAAAGAAACGTGTGTCTGAGATACTTTTTCGAACCCTCTTAGAAATAAGTAATAAGATACGCAACCATGTGATTCAGCGTATTCCCTCAATAATCTAAAATATGTTATGTTAAGGTTTTCATAAATCTCCTTTACATAAAACTAATATATAAAAGAAAGACGAAGGTATAACAGGGTGGTCAGCGGACCTGGAAATCTTAAGACCTTTAACTTTTATACTGTCGAGTTAAAAATTTATTTAAACACATGCATTTTAAATGTATTCCTTACATTACTGTACATAACTAACATTTCAGTGCATAATTTATTTTTTTTATTATTTTTTTTTTTTTTGAGTTTTCAAAACCTATTTCTATGTTGACGCCAAAAATCTTTTAGTGTTATCAAGATTTATCGTTTTCAAACAGATTTTTGGGTTAAACTTATAGCATGATGAGGCTGTGATTGCCTGATTAATTGTAATTACATGATTAATTAACAAAAAATTCACTTCCGAACTGATACTGTCCGCATTTTGATAAGGTTTTAGCGTTTTGTGGTGAAACGGTTTTCGCCCCACTTTTGATATAATTCCTCAATAGTCTTCCTCAATAATCAATCCTCAATAATCTTCCTCAATAATCAATCAATTAGTTTTATTAAAACTTTTACTTCGTCATTTTTTTTGGGTTTCAATTAAAAATTTTGTTGTTGTTTTCTGGAACAATCGAAAGATTTTGCAAACCTACATGTAATTGTGGCTAATGATTTTGATACCTTTTTTATTTGTAGAAGCCTGTTCATACCGTTTCAGGAGATTAGGATTAATTTCTTTAGCTACTACGTCTATTGAAGTCTTAACAGTGGGCTAACTTTTCATTAGAGGGATCCTTAGGTAAACCCTTCACCAGAGGTAATGAAATCTTCATGAGAGGAAATGAAATCTTCATTCAAGATTAAGAGTTCACCAATAACTCCCTCTATAGTTTGGTTTTACGGCAAAAATGTCGTTTAAAACCTCATACTTCAAAAAGTAAAAAAAAATTCACTTAATATAATAATTTCATGACAACGAGTATTGCTGTTTAAAAATTCTACTGCGGTTTTTTATCTTATGCCTCGATTGTTTTCAATAATTTTTCATTTTAAATGGCAAAAGAAAGAACCATTCAAATGTTCGACAATCTTTATTAAGAAAAAGAAATTAAAGAATATTTCACATATAATCTTGCATTTATTTAAAGAATGGTTTCGACACAACTAGCTAGCCTAACTTTATCTAAAGGACCTTGCAGGATACAACATCTAAGTGTTTCACATGGCCGTCGAAACACAAGGAGAGTATTAACCTTCACCTTTTTGCTTTATCAAGTAATATGTAAACTAAAAATAATAATAATTGAAGCTGTGTTCTTGAGAGTCTCAAGAAAGAATCTAACGACGATGTTAGATTTTAACAGAATTTTTTTTTTTTTTTTTTTGCTAAATTTATTAAGTTTGTTTTTAAAATTAATCACTGATATGGAATTGACATAATGCATGCAATTGAAATAATGCATGTTAGCAGGTATTACGGCTTCTTTTTTTTCTTTTTTGCAAAGCAAAAAAACTCAGCATGATTTTGTTGTATCGGCAACCTATAAATTTGTTAATACAAACCTCAGTAGTTGTAAAAATGAAATAGCAAGCTGTTTTTGATTGCGCAATTTTTGATTTTGTGTGATTATTTGTGTGATTTCATTTGATTGCAAATCATTACGTCGTAAATTTCTACTTTATTAACTACCAAATAGTTTCTTGTTATGCCAGGGGCTTGTAATTAGGCATGAAAAATTAAAAACTACAAATAGTTGAAGTTCTAGATTTTTTGTAGATCTTATCATACTACACTCCTTCTTCCCTCCCCCCCCCCCCCTCCTTCCTCTCATAAACAACTGTAGTTCACTCCACTTGAGAATAGATTTTGGCATCCTTACTTCACATTCGAAAATTTGCAAAAAAACACCATAGATCAAGATGAGGCTTTGACTTTTTTACCTCTGGAAAACGCAAATAAAAAGATAATATTAATTCAATATTTCTGAAGGGTTGCCATAGTTACTCTAAAAACCTAATAATTATTCATAGTGTTCGGCACAAATTCAAATAGTTTGATCAAATATGCGTCAAATGTTTGAAATGGCCAAATTCAAATCTTCCTATTTTGAACTTAGATCAATTTCAAATCTTTCCAAGATTTGATGTATATTTGAACGTTATTTAACTTATTTCATTTATTAATTTTAGTTATCTGAATTAGGCTGTGACAATTCCCGTTTTCCGGGAAACGAAAGCGGGAATTTCCGGGAACGGGATTCATTTCCCGGACTTGGAAAAAAACGGGAACGGGAATTCCCGTTCCCGTATTTTAAAAAGCGGGAACGGGAAAATCCCGTTCCTGTTCCCGCTTTTCACCTGGAACGTCTAATATTTCCTGGTTTTTTTTCCTGCTTTTTTTTTTCTTTTTTTTTCCTGGTTATATAATTTGTTTGTTTTTTTTGTGGTTTATTTTGGTTTAGGTGTTTGTTTTTTTTTGGATTCTTTTTTATTTTTTTTTTTTATTTTTTAAATTTATTAACTTAACAACATAGAAGACTTTTACAACATAGAAGATTTTTACAACATAGAAGACACACAGGGGAGTTTTAATAAAAGCTATGTACCTAAAAAAAAAAAAGGAAAAAAGGTTAATTCTAACTAATAACTTATATTCAAAGGAAAATAAGGTAATTAACAAGAAAGATACCAAAGATATGAAGAAAGTTAGTAAAGAAAAGACGCAAGTTAGCAAAGAAAAGAAGAAATTAGTAAAGAAAAGAAAAAAGTTAATAAAGAAAAGAAGAAAGTTAGTAAAGAAAAGACGAAAGTTAGTAAAGAAAAGAAGAAGTTAGTAAAGAAAAGAAAAAATTAGTAAAGAAATGAAGAAAGTTAGTAAAGAAAAGACGAAAGTTAGTAAAGAAACGAAGAAAGTTAGTAAAGAAAAGAAGAAAGTTAGTAAAGAAAAGAAGAAAGTTAGTAAAGAAAAGAAGAAATTAGTAAAGAAAAGACGAAAGTTAGTAAAGAAACGAAGAAAGTTAGTAAAGAAAAGACGAAAGTTAGTAAAGAAAAGAAGAAAGTTAGTAAAGAAAAGACGCAAGTTAGCAAAGAAAAGAAGAAATTAGTAAAGAAAAGAAAAAAGTTAATAAAGAAAAGAAGAAAGTTAGTAAAGAAAAGACGAAAGTTAGTAAAGAAAAGAAGAAGTTAGTAAAGAAAAGAAAAAATTAGTAAAGAAATGAAGAAAGTTAGTAAAGAAAAGACGAAAGTTAGTAAAGAAAAGAAGAAATTAGTAAAGAAAAGAAGAAAGTTAGTAAAGAAACGAAGAAAGTTAGTAAAGAAAAGAAGAAAGTTAGTAAAGAAAAGAAGAAAGTTAGTAAAGAAAAGAAGAAGTTAGTAAAGAAAAGACGAAAGTTAGTAAAGAAACGAAGAAAGTTAGTAAAGAAAAGAAGAAAGTTAGTAAAGAAAAGACGAAAGTTAGTAAAGAAAAGAAGAAGTTAGTAAAGAAAAGAAGAAAGTTAGTAAAGAAAAGAAGAAATTAGTAAAGAAAAGAAAAAATTAGTAAAGAAAAGAAGAAAGTTAGTAAAGAAACGAAGAAAGTTAGTAAAGAAAAGAAGAAAGTTAGTAAAGAAAAGAAGAAAGTTAGTAAGGAAAAGAAGAAAGTTAGCAAAGAAAAGAAGAAAGTTAGCAAAGAAACGAAGAAAGTTAGTAAAGAAAAGAAGAAAGTTAGTAAAGAAAAGACGAAAGTTAGTAAAGAAAAGAAGAAGTTAGTAAAGAAAAGAAGAAAGTTAGTAAAGAAAAGAAGAAATTAGTAAAGAAAAGACGAAAGTTAGTAAAGAAACGAAGAAAGTTAGTAAAGAAAAGACGAAAGTTAGTAAAGAAAAGAAGAAAGTTAGTAAAGAAAAGACGCAAGTTAGCAAAGAAAAGAAGAAATTAGTAAAGAAAAGAAAAAAGTTAATAAAGAAAAGAAGAAAGTTAGTAAAGAAAAGACGAAAGTTAGTAAAGAAAAGAAGAAGTTAGTAAAGAAAAGAAAAAATTAGTAAAGAAATGAAGAAAGTTAGTAAAGAAAAGACGAAAGTTAGTAAAGAAAAGAAGAAATTAGTAAAGAAAAGAAGAAAGTTAGTAAAGAAACGAAGAAAGTTAGTAAAGAAAAGACGAAAGTTAGTAAAGAAAAGAAGAAAGTTAGTAAAGAAAAGACGCAAGTTAGCAAAGAAAAGAAGAAATTAGTAAAGAAAAGAAAAAAGTTAATAAAGAAAAGAAGAAAGTTAGTAAAGAAAAGACGAAAGTTAGTAAAGAAAAGAAGAAGTTAGTAAAGAAAAGAAAAAATTAGTAAAGAAATGAAGAAAGTTAGTAAAGAAAAGACGAAAGTTAGTAAAGAAAAGAAGAAATTAGTAAAGAAAAGAAGAAAGTTAGTAAAGAAACGAAGAAAGTTAGTAAAGAAAAGAAGAAAGTTAGTAAAGAAAAGAAGAAAGTTAGTAAAGAAAAGAAGAAGTTAGTAAAGAAAAGACGAAAGTTAGTAAAGAAACGAAGAAAGTTAGTAAAGAAAAGAAGAAAGTTAGTAAAGAAAAGACGAAAGTTAGTAAAGAAAAGAAGAAGTTAGTAAAGAAAAGAAGAAAGTTAGTAAAGAAAAGAAGAAATTAGTAAAGAAAAGAAAAAATTAGTAAAGAAAAGAAGAAAGTTAGTAAAGAAACGAAGAAAGTTAGTAAAGAAAAGAAGAAAGTTAGTAAAGAAAAGAAGAAAGTTAGTAAGGAAAAGAAGAAAGTTAGCAAAGAAAAGAAGAAAGTTAGCAAAGAAAAGAAGAAAGTTAGTAAAGAAAAGAAGAAAGTTAGTAAAGAAAAGAAGAAGTTAGTAAAGAAAAGACGAAAGTTAGTAAAGAAACGAAGAAAGTTAGTAAAGAAAAGAAGAAAGTTAGTAAAGAAAAGACGAAAGTTAGTAAAGAAAAGAAGAAGTTAGTAAAGAAAAGAAGAAAGTTAGTAAAGAAAAGAAGAAATTAGTAAAGAAAAGACGAAAGTTAGTAAAGAAACGAAGAAAGTTAGTAAAGAAAAGACGAAAGTTAGTAAAGAAAAGAAGAAAGTTAGTAAAGAAAAGACGCAAGTTAGCAAAGAAAAGAAGAAATTAGTAAAGAAAAGAAAAAAGTTAATAAAGAAAAGAAGAAAGTTAGTAAAGAAAAGACGAAAGTTAGTAAAGAAAAGAAGAAGTTAGTAAAGAAAAGAAAAAATTAGTAAAGAAATGAAGAAAGTTAGTAAAGAAAAGACGAAAGTTAGTAAAGAAAAGAAGAAATTAGTAAAGAAAAGAAGAAAGTTAGTAAAGAAACGAAGAAAGTTAGTAAAGAAAAGAAGAAAGTTAGTAAAGAAAAGAAGAAAGTTAGTAAAGAAAAGAAGAAGTTAGTAAAGAAAAGACGAAAGTTAGTAAAGAAACGAAGAAAGTTAGTAAAGAAAAGAAGAAAGTTAGTAAAGAAAAGACGAAAGTTAGTAAAGAAAAGAAGAAGTTAGTAAAGAAAAGAAGAAAGTTAGTAAAGAAAAGAAGAAATTAGTAAAGAAAAGAAAAAATTAGTAAAGAAAAGAAGAAAGTTAGTAAAGAAACGAAGAAAGTTAGTAAAGAAAAGAAGAAAGTTAGTAAAGAAAAGAAGAAAGTTAGTAAGGAAAAGAAGAAAGTTAGCAAAGAAAAGAAGAAAGTTAGCAAAGAAACGAAGACAGTAAACTACTTAAAAAAATTATAATTAGGTCTTAAACCTAATTATAATTTTAAATTATTATAATATTTATATATATTTACCTTATAGTTATAGTAGTTTGTTCCTAGTATTAGTACCAAATTTATAACATAAATCTTAAAATCTTAAAATAAACGGGAATATATGCGCGCAAATCATAAAATAGCGGGAATCCCGTAAAAAAGCGGGAAACTTGGTAAAATGCGGGAAACTTGTAAAAATACGGCTTTTCCCGTATTTCTTATATTATATTATAATATATAAATATATATATTATAATATATAAATATATAAATATGTATATATATAATATATAAATATATATATTATATATATAATATATATATAATATATATATATTATATCATAATATATAAATATATATATATTATATATTATAATATAATAATTACGGGAAAACCCCGTAACATCGAATGACGTACGGGAACAGGAACGGGAATTTCCTGTTCCCGTATTTTATTTATTACGGGAACAGGATCCCGTTCCCGTATTTTAAATACCAAAAGCAGGAACAGGATCCCGCTCCCGTAGTTCCCGTAAATACGGGAACTTGGCGCACTCTAATCTGAATCTATAAATTTTATTCATATTGCAGCATTTGTTACTATTTCTCACACATTACAGCTTCTTTTATTCTTTTTAATCCAACCAAGACTTCAAGCACTGGCAAGCTTGAATGGTATCTGCAGAGAGAAGATTTCTTTTGTCAGTAATAAGATTTTTTCCTAATGAGAAGAGCCTTTCTGATGATACAGATGTAGCAGGAATGGCCAGGTAATCTCTGGCCATTCTGGATAGGTTTGGATATCCAGGACAGTGCAGATAGGTTTGGGTCCAGGACAGTGCAGATAGTAAAGCAGTCACTAGTCAAATTATAATATTTTGACATTTTTGCGAGCGCTGCAACTGTAGAGCGGTGTAGATTATCTTCAGGGTTGGTTTTTGTGGTCATCCATTCAGTAATGTGATCCAAAAGAATATTGAAGAGAGGAACCACCAAAGACAATGTGGAATATGAATCACCACTAATGAGCTGGGTAAATTCCTTGAATGGTTCAAGATACAAAACAATTGTTTCAAACCTGTTCCAAACATCTGCTGAAATTGATAGACAACAGTCTGGATTGTTTGCAGTTGAGTCAAAATCGCAAAAATACGCAATGAAACCAACTTTTAATTCCATTGCTCGTTTAAGCATATCAGCTGTTGAGTTCCATCTTGTAGGGACATCAAGTATTGGTTTTAAGGTGCAATTTGATTGCTGGAAACCTTTGAACCTAGAATATGATTGAGGACTGGATCGGATTTTTTTAATTCCTGTTCTAAGTTTTACAAGATCATCTTTCAAAACATCCAAACCTGCTTGCGCGCCCAAATTCAACACATGAGCAAAACACCGGATATGCTCAAAGGTGGTTTTAATTTCGTACTTGGAATTTAAAATATCCATAAATGAATTATTATTGGAAGCATTATCTAAGGTAATGCCCATTCCTTTGCTTGTAAGACCGAATTCAATCAAAACTGACAAGAATGCATTAGATAAATTTGAACCTGAATGGGAATCAGGCAAGGATTTGAAATCAAGAGTTTTGGCATGTAGGTTCCAGTCTTTGTCAATGTAATGAGCCGTTATGCCCATAAAAGCAATCTTGTTGGGTGATGTCCAGCAGTCAGTGGTGAATGAAACCTTTGAGTCAAGATTCAAAAAAAGGGTCTTTAGTAATTGTTTTTTGGTGTTGTAAGTGTCCATTATCTGGCTTTTTAATTGGCGCGCACTCATGATTGACAAATTTGGTTTCAGTAGAGTGAGTAGTTTACGAAAGTGGCTGGACTCTACCTCATTAAATGATTGATCATTCTTGACAATCAGCTAACTAAGTATTCATTGAATAGATCTGGAGAATAAACGATTGGTGTCATTATCATGTCATCTAAACGTCGTTGCTTTGGTTCTCTGTCCCCAAGTAATTTGCTTTTGTGTTGAGAATTTAAATGGTTCATTAGATTTGTTGTCCCACCTTTATTGTAAGCATACTTGTTCTTGTGCTTTGGACAATGCTGGCATATGGCCTTGGTTTTGTCATGCTCATCAACTGTGAAATGATCCCATACAATTGATTGTGAACGTTTGGTGGTTTTTGTAACAGAAAAAGATTCGGGTTCTGGATTATCCGACATAATTAGGAATGTAATATATATTTCTGAAATAGATACACTTCAAGGTTGTTTACAAATAGTAAATATACTAATATTAAGTAAACACCTAATGAAAATGATTAAAATAATAATGGTTTAAATAATAAAAATAATATTAATAATAATGATAACAATAATAATAATTATATATAAGTCACTTGTCTTTATAAATACAATAGCTACATAAACAAAGTTAGACAGTTACAAACAGTTAAAACTGATAAAACGTAAAAGTAAACAATGACATATAGCAACTATTATAATGAAAAATAATTAATGAAAATAAGAATAACGAATATTAAAATAAATTTGAATTTGAATACACGACGGAAAATACAAACAATAGACAAACATACAAGACAATATACAAAAACGCACAGAAAATTAATAAAATTAAAAAAAAAATTCTTTGCTTTCAAGCAAGCCATTATTATATTTTTTTATTATTTTCTTTTTTCGAATGATTGTTTCTTTCAATGAATGTTTTTCGATTCGTTATTGTTTTACTTTTTCCATTTTTATTGTGGTTAAATTGTATTTGCAATTTTTTCTTTTGATTTTTACATATATTTTTTTC
Organism: Hydra viridissima; assembly: GCF_058129835.1. Taxonomy (NCBI): domain Eukaryota; kingdom Metazoa; phylum Cnidaria; class Hydrozoa; order Anthoathecata; family Hydridae; genus Hydra; species Hydra viridissima. The sequence goes on along the minus strand of NW_028324316.1, from coordinate 620,909 downwards.
TACGTTTTTTCTTTTAATCTTGTACTTTGTTTACATTTCTTTTCTTTTTTTCTTTCTCTATGCTCTTTACTTTCTCTTTAATATTAACAAACTTTAATTAAAAACTCTTTTTTTTTTTTTTCCGTTATTGAAAGGCGACCGCCATTCCGGAAACCACTGCAAAGACCCCGGAATAAAGTGATATATATGAATATATATTGCGGGCCAGTAAAATTTGGCGTTTTTTTTTCAAACGCAAAAATTGAGAACAAAGTGAATATTTGAAAATCAAATCCAAATCCTCCAGATATTTGTCAAATCAAATTCAAATCTATCCCCTCAAAGAACAGTTCAAATTCAAATCTTTAAAGGTTTGACGTATATTTGATTTTGCCGAACACTAATTATTCAGAATTAATCTTTGTCAATATCTGTCATAATGGTTCTAATCCATAGTTGTTCCGTTCTGATAGCCCAACATGGTGCAGCAGCGATTTGAAGACTTTTTTCTTTCTACTTTCAACTTACAAAATTTAACAGATAACCTGCTTACACAGACTGGTGACAAACTTGCTGATGATGATTGCTTGATCAAGAAAACGAGAACTCTTAACATACCTCAATTTTATCAAGACTTCTATCTCACAATAGAAACACATGAGTTCATTTAAACTCTGATATTTTAAATGTGTTAAAAAAAGTTTAAAAAGTAAGTTAAAAAAAAATTTTATTCTTCGAACTGATCAAGTTTTTCTAGGACAAGAATGTCTTTTCTAGTAATCAATCAAAAGGTTTTTGAATCATCAGTCATTTACATGGAAAACTAAACTGGCTAAAAGAAGAGTTGAAGAGTTTGAAGAGTTTTTGGAGAGGAGTTTTTGAAGACAGTTTTTGAAGAACAGCTTTTGAAGAGGTTTTAAGATGGCAAAGTAAGAGTTAAGAAGAGTAAGAGATTTAAAAGAGAATTTTATGAGAAAAGAGATTTAAAAGAGAATTTTATGAGAAAAGAGTTTTAAGAGATTTAAAAGAGGAATTTATGAGAAAAGGATTAGTAAAGATTAAAGAGAATTCTATGAGAATTATTTATGAAGATTTTAAAGAAAAACTTACGAGAAGAATTGGTAAGAAAAGATATTTGAGTAACTTTAAATAAGCGTTATTATCTGTATTGATTTATTGATATTTGCATGAGTTAATTTTAAGAGAATATATATTGATGAGAATATTTGAGAATATTTATTAAGAAAAATAAGTAAGAGAAGAAGAACCAGTAGTAAGTACTTTTGTTTGCATTTCGATTATTAATATTATTGTTGTTATTACTATATGCGTTAAATACTGTTATTGAAAAGTTTAAAATTTACCGCGCACCTTAGCATATCCGCGCCATTACACTTACGTCACACGAATATAAGAGTGCTTACCGTTACACCTTAATAGAACATTTGTTGTGTTTTATATTATAGAATATACTGAGGACGGCGAATTTAAGTTAAGCCTTTTTGATTAGACCTTGCTCATTCCTAACCAAACTATTCCCAAACCTAGCCCTTTCCTAACCAATTACTCGCCAGACCATCAACCTAGTTCCCAACCACCATATACCTAATCCAAACAACACCAAACCCAAACCTTCCCCTTACCCCTTTCCCTCAAACGTAAGAAAACATAAACATATAAATAAAATAAGAAGACAATATAAATATAATAAAACACCACCGCCCTCACATTACGCTTAACTTTATTCTTTACCTCTATAACTATTTTCTTTATGTTTATGTACATTTTATAATTTCTTATTTGTGTATATGTGTATATACGTATGTATATGTAAATACATTATAATAACTATTTGGTCTATATTTTAACTTTTTTAAAAGTCTGTTTTATAAGTGTTACTTACAATTTTTGTAAAGTTCTACTTTTACTATGTGACTAGTTTATTTCTTATGTTTTTCTCTTGTCTTTTTTTTATCTTATTTAGGTCATTACGTTTTATTAGTGAATTACTATTTGCAATGACCAGTGTTTTTTTTGTAACATCCTTAACACGAAATATATTCATATTGATATTGATATTGATTGATATTGGTATACAAAACTTATGTAGAGGAGAGTTTTTTAGTATAGGAGAAAATGTGGAATTGAAACGTTCTGTTCCCTGCGAGAAAGCGACATGGTTAGAAAATAGATTTGCTTTAAAGATTTTTGTTCTTTCATATAACTTCTAACTACTGATTGACATTAATCATGGTTATCACATTTTATTTGAACTATTTTTAATGAATTATTAAATACAATAAAGTTATAATCCTATAATACCAACAAAGTATTTGGTGTATAAATTTAAAATGGTTTCAAGAATTGAAAGAAGAAAAAGTCGTGATCAACTTAATATTTTTATTTCAAGATTAAAAGGTAATACAACAATATCTGTCGTAGCCAATAATCTCGATAATTTAAAAATATCAAGGTAATGTTATAAAGTAATTATACTATATTGTTGCTTTTATCTCATCCTGTTTACTGACTGTCAGACAAGTATATGACTGCCTTTTTTTTATCTAAACTTTTTTAACTTCTTTTTAAAAAGTTTTGGGCAAATATATTTATTTTAGTAGAATCTTCCAGTTATATGAAGCAGGTTGAGCTTGTTATAGAAGAGGAGAATATTAAAATTGGAGGCGATAACATTGATAGAAATGTGCCTACCGTTTTTGATGATGTGGCTGGATTATATGACAAAATGGAGCACGAAAGCAACAAATGTAAATTACGATTTCCTTTGTTTAATCTAAATTATTAATTTTTGACACTGACACTCACCAAACACGCACTACAAAAAAGATTGCTGTCAGTTTTTTTACTCAGTGTAATTAGTCAAACTAATTGAACAAACTTATACATTTCTGTACCTTACAGTGCTAAAAAGCTAATTTAAAAAGAAAATAGTTTTTTTCAGGAGAAGTTCCATTAAGAGAAAGTCATGAAAGTGAAGAAGAATCCATGTGTCATCTTTCATCTCTCCACATAAAGCTGTTATATTTCTGTTTGAACTTGACTGAAAACAAAATTCAAGTATTTAATATCATCATTTGATAATATCATTTTCATTTAATTCAAGTCTGATTGCATAAGAACATCTCTTAGTTTATCTGATATAAGTAAAAGTTATTTTTCTGCTTTTTTTTGTGATGAGGTGATTTATTTGTTCTTATATGAATGGGTTTTGTTGCTAGATTTTTTTTTTTAAAGGTTCCCAGTTTTTAACTACCTGAATCACCTATCCAGCCAATTGTTAGTTTTTGAATACTGGGATCTAGGTATATATTTTTTGTACACAAAAGTTTGATTGTGTTTTTTACTGATTTCTTATAGGTTTCAAGCATTCTACAGTCAGATTTTTAGTCAATTGTATGCTGTAAACTATTTATTGTTCATGTATAGGTTTTCTCCTAAGCTGATTTGCATTTATAGCAATACTACTTATATCTGGGTTTATAAGGCTACCATGCTCTAAAACCTTTGGATATAAATAATCATGAGCTTTGATATGAATCTCAGCGTCCATATGTAGGAGTACATATGGCCCAAGGAGTACATGCAAAATATGTATTGGTGTGCATATCTTATTAAATCAAATTAGAAATATACTTTTATATTAGCTAAGCATTAGTTTTGTAATTGTACAAAAGTGCTATAGATTTTTTTTTTTTGAAGGGGAAATTGTAAATCGTTCGAGTTATATAACCATTGAAAATAATATTTGTTGTAACTTTAGTTAAGTCCCCGTGATTCCTCTGATTCAAGTTAACTGGGTATGCATGATAGTATGCAAGATGCTTGCAGCCGGCTTAAAGTTGAATCATTTAGTACACAAGGTTTAAATGTTTTGTATTACTATAAAATGAATGGCAGTAGTATTATATTTTAAGTAGTATATTGTTTATTGTGGTTATTTTCATAGGACAGTTTATCATAAGTGTGTACATTCTTCGTGAACTGAATACAATCCAATCTAAGTTGACCAATCTTAATCAATGGCAGGGAAGATTGGAGGAATGTGTTGCTAGCGATCCTGGTGATCAGAATGCCTGTAATACGCAATTTTCTACCTTAGCTTCTCTGCAGTAACATTCTGAGATGGAAAAGCACTAAAAATATAGTAAGTTCTTTTCAATTGTCATGATGTGTTAATCTTGGCATGGGAGTATAGTATAAATGATGGTATAACATCCTTAAGTTGTTAACTGATCTTTTTTAGTTAACATTGATGAAGCATGAGGGAAGGTTGACTGTAATGAGCACATTTCACGGGTGCTTAACAAAATGGTGGCGCATGACTTACAGCAGAAGTTCAATAGGCCTGGAACACATGGGAAGCAGAAGTTTTTTGATAGCCTGGAAAATCAGCTCAAAAGTGAGTGCAATCTACATCTTCTGTGAAAAGTAGTACAAATCTGAATCTGTCTGAGTGTGATTCAACAGTTTGACTCGTGGTGTTTGACTTGAGACAATAAAATAAAATAAAACAATTAAGATCTTTTTATATGCAGATATTATTTATATTGTCAATGGGACAACATCAAACTATACAATATCTAATACATGTGAACCCATTTAATTAGATGTAACTATAGAAATTGATTATATAATGATTGATTTAAATTAGTATTTATTAAAATAATTTTTCCCTTTTTTTTTATATGTAATTAAACAACTATAGCTTTAACTCTTCACTTATTGCGGCGCTGCAAGAAAAAGACACAAGTTTCGATTGAGGAAGAGAGTAAAGACGATGACAATGAAGGAAAAGTAGACGACAGTGAAAACGAAGATCCTTGACAAAAAAAGACTTAGAAATAACTTTTATAATAAAAGATATCATGTAATGATGATTTATATAAATACTATTATATAAACTGTATTTAACTATTGAGTAATATTAACTAAAAAAAACAACCACGCTTTACTACTCATACAGGATGAGTAGTAAATCGTGGTTTTTTTTTGGCCGCTTTAGGGCAACTCCTTCAGGGACCCTGAAGTTTTTTAAAAGCGGGTAGCCGGCGAAAAAAAGTTCATTTTTGTTATTTTTTCAAAAAATTACAAAATAAAGTGCAATTTTTACTCTAAAACAAAGTTTGAAAGGTCAACTTTTCACACAAATTTTTTTTACCCTTTTTAAACATGACATTTTATATTTTATGATATTTTTTCTAGGAACGTGTTTTTAGTTGAAAGTCAAGTTTACTTTATATCTTAGTTAGTTATTTAGTTAGTTGCTTAGTTACTTAATTAGTTAGTCTCATAGTCTTAAATCCTATGAGACTAAATACGTCCTTTGGATTTTAATGCAGGATTTTAAAATGATTCCTCTTGCTTATAATAAATCTAGGTTAATTTATATGTGCTTTCTGATGTTGGTTACGTCATTAGGTATTCTTACAGTTAAAAAACTCTTTAGCGCATCAGAAAAAAATTAAGTTCGAACTGCAAAATTTTCCTTTAGGTATAAATTAGTAAGTCATTTCCTTTCAAATTTATTCTAAGGGAAAATTTTAATATTTGACTAAAATGTTTTCGTATCGGTAAGTGTTTCGTATTGGTAAATATATTCGTGTCGGTAAAAATACCTTTAAAAAAATGAAACCTTTACTTATTTAACTCTGTTTTGTGTACAAAGATACAATCCGAAATCTTTTTATAACTCTCTTACAAGAAACACAATAGCGTATCATGGGAAATTCAGATAAGTAGAAAGTTAAACGATTCTATTTATCTACCTGCTTACCCCCGTGTTTTTACCCCCGTGTTAGTAAAAATGTTTAAAGTAAACAGAAAAAATGTGTAATTTCGTCACATTTTTAATGATTGAGTTAAAAGGTTGTGTCTTTTACGAATCCAGCTTGTTATCATTTTGCAATAAATTTATTTTATATTGAAATAATTTTTTGTTTATAAAGAGTAGAAAGATGGTGCAAAAAAGTGATAATTTGAATTTTACTCCTCAACATAGCTTTTATCTTACACATTGGTTACGATTGGTTATTAAAGCTTATGTAATAATAAAATATTAATGACTGTATATTTGCTTTAAGCAGAAAACATAAATTTCAAACTGGGGGTACTGATTTACAAAAAATATAAGATTGAAAACAGAAACCGGAGCCAAAACATTTTTCTCAGTAAAAATCAGCGAATCGTTGAGATGTATTTTATTGATTTCTCCCTATAGTTATTATAAAATCAATTTCTTCAATATAATATATTTTTAAACATATGAATGTGCCTCTTACTAGGAAATAACGCTTTCGAATCAACACGTTGTTAGATGCCTGTCAAAAGTTGGTATGTATATAAATTTGATAAAATTTATTTAGCTTCAATCCATAGTTTACCTGGTTTCACTGATGTAATATTTACAACTAATATTCCAACAGAGTCAGAGAAAGAAGAAAAACTAGCGTCGTGTTTCTACAAGCTGTTATTTTTCCGCAAATGTTACAATTTACAACTTGAAAATAGCCGCAAGGTAAAAATTGTTAATAAAAACCACTAGAAAAAAAAAACAAACTTCTTTGAGAACTTTTTATAAACACGTTGTTATGACTTAATAAATTTGAAACGCTTTTAACTTCCTTACAAAACGCTTAACGCTTTATGATTTGAAGTTTTGTTTGTTTTTGGTGTTTTCCTTTTTTTAATTTTAAAAACAGAATAGTTGTGATTCACTCTGCGGAGGGAAAATTATTTGCAAAATAGTTTACAGTTAAAAAAAGTTTTTACGAACAAACAAAAAGAATGCTGAAGTTGAAAATTGTTTTTATCGAATTGTAAAATTTGTAATTTAACTTTTCAAGTAAATGTAAGTAAAGATTTTTTGTGGTAAAAGTAAATTCTCTGAAAGGCTAAAGCAAACTTCAAATAACGCGTTCATATTTTTTAAATGTAGGTAGAAGGAGAAAAAAAAGAGAGATATTAAGAAGTTTGACAAGAACGTGGAAACAGCAGCATTTTCTTGCTCAGACACCTTATTGCGTTGTCTATTTTCATTACAAAAATCAAATTTCTGTAAAAATTTTTCAAACACTTACGACGAGGTGTCATTTCACTTTTAAACATTAATTTTTGAATGAAAGAAATCGCTTTTTTAAAAAATCAAATCAAAATAATATATCAAATGCAACACGCACATTCATCATTTCTTTGTTAAAGATTGTAGTTTTTGAAAATGGAGTTTTTTCAATGGAGAATTATATACTTAATCTTTATTTTTTTATTCATTTATATAATTTTTTCAATTACTTTAAATTACTCAAACAACTCTATAATACTTAATCTTGTACGATCACGAATCATCGAGAAAGTTCCAAATAATGCATCCAATACAGATGAAGAGGACAGAAGACCAGGTGAAAAACATTTTATTACAATATTTATTATAGTTAACTGAATTTGTTCTGCTGCATTTTATTAGTTTTTAGCAATAAATAAACACATTTTTTAACTTTATTGATTTAATTTTACTTATTTTAAATGTACTGTTAACTGGGTATACTTAGGACAAGAGGGGCAACTTGGGCCTTAAACTTTAATTCAATTTTAGCTTCAATTCAAGTTCAACAGCCCTATTCCATAAAAACAGCATTGAAATTGGCAGGTTTATTGATGGTATTAGTTTAATATTTTAATTTAAATAATTATTCAATACCAAGGCTGACTTGCTGAAAAAAAATTAAATTTTTTCGTCCCAACTCATCCCTGCTGTCTCAAGTATACCCCCTGTTTCTTAGTTTCATATCAGCACTTTGAAGTGTATGCGGCAATTTTCATGCTTCACAATAGCAATCTTCCGATAAAATAAATAAGAATTTCTGGTTGAAATTGTATGTATAAGTGAAAATTTAAAACACATCAGATAATAAGGTTTTTATCAGTACAGTTCGTTTGAAATTTTCGCTGAATTACGCGAATCAATTACAGTTTTTGAGGTCAGTTTTTGAAGTGTCGATTGGCTTTTTTTTTTTTTTTTTTACCTAAGAATTTGAAAAATGAAAGGTTCCAAAATGTAGTTATCTAAAAGATGGCATTGTCTAGTTTTATTCTGTCTTTTTTTTTTTGGAGAATTTTGTTTATATTTTTTATTTTTTCACTTATTCAAATATACGAAGTTTTAAATTTAGGTTTTCTAATAATCAGAACTATTATTAGTATTTTTAAAGCCTATAAAGCATATTTGGAAGTCCTTTTTACAGAAAAGCACTTCTGATATCATTTCAAATATCGACTATAGTTATGGTAGATTTTCTAACCTCTGCCATGCGAAGCAGTCATAAATCATTTTAAACCAACAACATTATACAATAATTAAAGTCGAAAAAGATACAAAAAATACACAGTTGAAGTCGTAAATGATATGAAATATACACTAGCCTTTTTTTTTTCTTCTCCGTTATATATTTTTTTTAGACAGAGGGAGAATATTTTCTTTTAAATTTTTTTAATAATGCTTACTATTCCCGCCAGACCTTTAAAAATTATTTATCCAATAAAATCTTAACCTATTTATTGTTTATTTGTCGGTAAAAGTAGTCAAACGATCAAATGTAATTTATAATGTATTGTTTAATAAAACTCACATTATTATAAATTGCCCTGAAGAATGCTTATGGCTCTTCAAAAAATTAGATCAGATTTTATGGGAGAATGGAATTTGTTTCTTCAATCTTTAAAAAAATTGTTTCTTCAATCTTTAAAAAAAATTTCCAAATAGAAAAAAAATAGTGTAAAAAAATATTGTTATTGTAAGAGATCTTAAAACAAAAAATAATCTAAAAAAATTTATTTCCTAATTATATCATTGTTTTACAAAACGTCATGATCCTACATCTTTATTTCCTATCATTGTTTTAAAAATTTATAAACCATCATGGTCCTGCATCTTGGTTCTAGAAAGAAGCTATTTCCTCTCTATTCTCCTCAGGATGTTTCCAACCAGAAACCTGTGTCTTTTGCTGTATAATTTTGATCATTTAACTCGTGCTTTTGGTTTAGGATAACGGAATCCTCTTTTTCTAGTAGTGAATGACCGAATTTTCAGCCAAAGCCAAAAGTACCCAGATTTCCGTTCAGTAGTTGTAATCGAAACGTTGACCGAAATTCGAGTGAAGCCGAAACCGAAACTTGGAAAAGAATTGTTACAAATCCCTAAATAAAAAAAAAAATGTAAATTTTTTATTTGCTAACTAAAAATGGATACAATAACAATAAGCTCAATACAAAAAAAAAAAAGTCAATAGAAAAAATGAACAGAAAACATATAAAGGAATTCTCAAATAGCTCGAACAACCCCCCCCCCCTTCCCCGTGCTTACCCTTTCTGGCAAGCTTTGCAATTCGTTGCATTTGAGCCAAAGAAAGTTGGGTTACCGCTTATTGATCCAAATGATTTGAGTACTTATCAGAACTATCTTATGCATGTGATGGAGTTTCGGAAGGTAATGTATTATCTTTTTCTCAGCGTGATCCTAGGAAGATGCCACATTTACTTTTGTTAACGCCTCTAAAAAAATTCTCAGGTTATAAGTAGCTACAACAAAACCTTCAATTACAAACGAGGTATACTTTTCTAGTTTGTTTGAGATAACAATGAATTTTACATAAAGGGATCAAACTAAGTTACTAAAGTACTCAAGAATATAGTGGATTGAATATTACATAGAAATGCGTCTTTTGACCATCCAAAATTATTCAGCTAATGATGTTGGCTGGCAAACAAAAATACATTCGGAATTTAGGTTTACGACGGGTTCTTAAAATACAAAAGTTTAATAAAAGAAAAAGATAATCAGGGCAATGGAGTTTTCAAAGTACCAAGATTGAACTTTAATGCTAAAGGTTATGTTATATTGATTGATTGGGAGTTCGATGATGTCACTGAGCCATGATTAACCAGACATTTCTACAGTGGATTTAAAAAATAGCTATCTATGAAAATAATGACGTTTTGAAACTACCTTGCCACACTCAGTCGGTGGAAATGAGCATTAAGCTAGTAGTAACAGAAGCTTCATCTTCAGTTTGTGGCTAAAAAGCAACAGTTGAAGTCATTTGAGTCACTCCTGCATCTTGAAACGACTTATCTAAAATTGAAATTAAAAAAATGTCGGCTGATTCTACAGGCCACCCTCTACCAAGTACTAAATTTACTATATTGTTGTAAATGATTTTTTAGGCTTCCAGTTTTGTAAAATTTTAACAGTAAAAAAAAAAGTTTCAACTCTCTCTTTAAACTTTTGCATTGTAGTTTTTAAAAAAAATTTTGTAAATATTTTTTTTTGAAAAGAATGAAATTAACTTAGAGTCATGTAAAGTAAGAGTTATGGTACAGTAGAGCTTCTGTGAAAGGAAAATGTTTTCTAAGAAAAATTGAAAAAATTCGTTCCCTAACATCTGAACGTTATTGTTTGAATGCTTACACCCAGTGCGTATATGTACTGTATACGCATGCGTTTCATTGCTTAATCTTTAAATTCAAAACTCGCTTTTTTAACATACGTCATTGAAATTTTATCTTTTGTTTAGAACTTCCTCCAGATCCTAAACGAGAATACGTCATACTGACGTATACATCCTTTTTCGGTAGCTTACCGTGGCCATATTTTAATCCTGTGCTAAAATGCAATTTTAACACCTCTAACTTTCGTATGACGTTCGACAAAGCATACTTTAGCAGGAGCGATGTTGTGATGTTTCACTCACGTGACATGCCATCAACAGAACAGTTGGAAAACCTATCGAGCATGCGAAAAAAAGGTCAGCTGTGGATTTATTTTACAATGGAGTCTATACCCAATAATCCTAGTGTGGAAAATATTGATAAATATTTTAATGCTACAGCTACATATGGAGTAGATACAGACATTCCCCTACCGTACAGGTTTCATAGCAGGCGCCATCTGCTCGAAGCCAGCATGAACAAAAATTATTTTTTAAACAAAACCAGGATGGTAGCATGGGTTGTTAGTAATTGTGGTGGTGATGCTAGAAACGCTCTTGCGAATAAATTAATCACCTACGGTGTAGACATTGAGGTTTCAGGATCGTGTTCAACAAGTTTTCCGAAGAGATTTACTTCAACTTGCAAGGGACGACCGTGTTTCACAGATTTAAAAAACTTTAAATTTTATTTTTCTGCCGAAAATTCGTTATGTGATGGGTACATAACAGAAAAGTACTGGGAAACTGGGCTAAATAATGATTTAATACCGATAGTATTAGGTGGTTCTAACTATTCTGATCCTAGATTAGCCGTCCCAGGTTCTTTTATTGATGCTATGAGTTTTAGTTCGCCAAAAGCTTTGGCTGATTATATTTTAGATGTGAGTTCAAATTCTACAAAATATAACTCTTTTTTCGAATGGAAGAAACGCTGGCAGCTAGATAATGACAATTATTTCTGTAGGCTTTGCAAAAAAATAAAACGTGGTTTAAAGTTTCGCAAGAATCCTTTAATAAAAACTATGGGTTCAGAAAAGTGTTCCCAACCCAGAAAAAGATTCGACATTTGGATAAATAAAAGCTAGAAAAGTATGAAGCAACTTTTATATTAAACTTTCTCACTGGCATTTTTATGGTTTATTTAGTGTTAACGTGCAACACTTTGTGTTGTTAGAATAGTGTTATAAATGTTCCTTTGGCTCTTTTTTTTTTCAACCTCTGCAATCCGTAATGCCTTCCGACGTCCCTGATACAACTATAATTACTCATTAAAAATGTTTAAAATCTGAAAATATTTTGTCTTTGTTTTGAGTTAAATTGCGAGCATTGTTTTTTAAGATATACATATACATATTAAGAAAAACATATTAAGAAAAACATATACATATTAAGAAAAACATATACATATTAAGAAAAACATATACATATTAAGATATACATATACATATTAAGAAAAACATATACATATTAAGAAAAACATATTCGTTCTTTAAGATTTTTTGAAATTATTGATCTTTTATGTTATTAGATGTTTTGATATATTGAAAATGAATTTTTTAACCAATCAGAGCATTTGTTTTAACCGTAAAAAGACCACGGCGTATATTATCGAGAAATATAGGTAAGGTGAGCTTATCCCAACAAAAGTCATTCTGATGTGAGAGAAAAAAATGTTTGTATTTTTTTGAAACTTTCAGCCCTGGATCAAATGAAAGTAAGAACTTTTTAAAGTAATGTAAACATACAATCGTATATAGTTTTCTCGTTTGACCGAGGACTTAATATTTACAAAAGAAGGTTTGATCTTCAGAAAGATCCAACTCTCTTTGCACTGATACTCCTCCTCACGATATTTAATACGGGGTCTGACAATAAGTTCTCATTAGGTCTCTGTAGCCTCTTTACTCATCTTGATGATAAAATGTTCTCTGAAGTTTTTAGTTTGTGATCTCTGTGCTCTCTTGGAGTTTTTCTTTAGTAGGCTTCATCTTCCTGCTGAAAGACAAACCTACTAAACTAAAGCTCATTTAAAATATATCTCATCATTTTAGAGCCTTATCTTTAACACGGAATATGTTAAAACCAAAAATATATATCAGTTTTAGTTAAAAAAGTGAAAAAATAATAAAAAAAGATTTAAGGTTATGAAAAACTTACCATGGTTTATTCGGTTGTCAATGGTAACCGATCCTCCGGATTTAGACAAAACAATCACCAGGTCTAGTTTTGTATTCTAAACCTCTTAAGTCTACAAAACAACATTGAGGAAGGTTTCTCTTTGGTCCAAGTATTTGAGATACATAAAACATGTATGGGAAAGATTCATCTCAGTACTCGTGCTTTTTCTTAAGCAATTTTGAGATATTGATTGCCAGCTCATTCTTTTTTCAACAGCTCCAGATCTGAATCTTGGTATTATGTTTTAAAGTATTAATTATCTATAATTAGAACTTTGAGCCGTATCATCTTATGCTATTCTGCCCTACTTAAACAGTAGTACAGCAATAATTAGAAACTTAGATAGGTGATTGACTTAACAGTTCCTCAAACTTAAATTTCTTGGACCAGTATGAACCATTTTCAATAAGAACGCGACTCCGCTCTAAAGATCGTCACATTTTAAAGAAATAAGCGAGATTTTACATCAAAAATTGGTGAGGTTTTAACATGAGGTGAGAGATGATCACTGATTTTAATTTTTGAAAAAATTAACATAAGCGGAAAATGAGTCGAAAGTACAAATTATCAAACGCTTATTGGTCAGGGTCGCAGGTGTATGGAGTAAAGTTTTACTGCTACTCTTTTTAGACATGTTACGCTTTTTGTTAGTTTTGATTGTTAGTTACGCTTGATTGTACAAATGATTTCGTTGCGCGAACAAGGAATAAAAAGAGTTGAAAAATAATCAGTTTGATAAAACCAAACAAATAAATAATTTTATTTTTGTGTCTTTATTTTAACACTATTTTTTGCAAGTTGTGACCTTAAGTTTTTATTAAGAAAATAAAGCAAATTTTTAAATTTTGTTTATTGAAGAAAAAAACTTTCATTTTCGAGGTCTTAACTAAGTGCAAGGTCCAACAGCGCAAAACATTTTTTAACCAACATTTTGTCTTAAAGATAAAATTACAGAATGCTAATAAATTACAGAATACAGAATACTGAGTGTTAATAAATTACAGAATGTTAATATATTAACTTATATTTACTTGGTTATCATACAAAGCTTTAAACCTGTTGAAAAAAAAAATTATTTGAGATCAAGTTATCAAATAAAGTTTTAATAAAACTTGGTTACTTTTCTTTTGACGAAATAAATACTTGAAAAATCCGATTTATTATATGAAGTATTTAATACAGAAAAAAAACTGCCATCTTTTAAAATTTACGAGAGGACTAGAACATTCACAAGAACGACATTTTATTTTTACATTACAGGTACGTTAATTTATGATTATTAGCTTTTTCTTAACATTTTTACCTTTTTGAAAATGTTGGATAAATGCATATTATTCCACCATCAAACTTTTTCAATGTAGACGAATTTGGATTGTCTGTATGCCATAAACCAGGAAAAGTTGTTGCCCTGAAGGGAAAACATAGTGTTGGTGGCTTAACAAGCTCCGAAAGGGGAAAAACAATCACAATAGTTTGTTGCCAATCAGCAAGCGGATTTTTTGTCCGTCCGATGTTGATTTCTCCACGTATTCGAGTGAGACCTGAGTTTTTAGATAAAGCGCCAATTGGTTCTATTTCTGGTAACAGCAAAAATGGTTTAATCATTTTTTACAAGCAGTCCAGCCACAGTCAAGAAACCAACCAGTTCTTCTAATTTTAGATGGACATTCAAGTTATAAAAAAATCTTAGTATTATAAAAGCTAGCGAAACAAATGTTATTATATTATCACTTCCGTCCCATTGCACTCACAAACTGCAACCACTTGATGTTTCATTTTTTAAAAGCCTCAAAATATTCTATGATCAAGAAGTTGATACTTGGCTTCGTCACCATCCAGGTCGTCCTGTAACTGAATTAAAAGTTAGTGATTTATTTGGAATAGCTTATGGGAAAGCTGCAACTGTTCAAAATTGTCAGTCAGGGTTTAAAAAATGTGGAATATATCCATTTGATAGAAATGTGTTTATTGAAGGAGACTTTGCTGCAGCTAAGGCTACTGATCACTCATATGTTGTATCAAAAATTTTAAAACTAAATATTACCTCTGAAATGCACCCTTCTCTCGACAATGGGTTAGACTCTGCTAAAGATTTAGATCATATTGATTTTGTCACAGAATGTGTAATTGCTTCTCAGAAAGGTAAATCATTTTAAAAGATGTACTATTTTTACCATCTTCCACCATTTATTTAAAACATAAATGTAGTTTTTTTTAAATCAAGCAAAATGATAACTCATCTGTTGTTTTATTAACCTAAAAAAAAGTTTCTTAAAAAAATTGTTCAAATTTTTTTAAAACATTTAAACTATTTTTTTTATAATTTACATGTTGCATAATTTTATTCACCTTTTTTAGTTTAATATTTTTATATAAAATCTGCTTCACCAAACTCACCATTTACACTTCAGAAGTCATTAGAATTAGCCACCTCTGATGAAACCTCACAACCAGTGGCGGAACTACTGGACGCAGGACTCTGCGTTGCGGGGGGGCCTACCAGCTATTGGGGGCCCTCATATAAAAAAAATTATACTCTCAATAATATTTATACTATAAAACTCTTTTCCGCAGGTATAGTGGGCCCTAAAATATAAAACTTGGATAAAAAAATGTCATCCATCGTCTTAAAATATATTGTTCAAAAATTTTTTTTTGTATTGGAGTGCGTAGTTTACATTTAAACGAAAAGTTTTAACCTTTTTAAAATTGCTTACGCAATTGAGAAATAAAGTACGATTATCAGCTGCGAACTGCCAGATATTATTGTATAGTTAATTTTTATACCGTTATGTTGTGTTTGTGTATGAATTAGACAATTAGGCTGAATTCGGTAAAAGTAATAATTTGTTGCGTATAAATTTTTTTTAAACTGTAAGAAGTTCTTCAATTTATAAGTTCTTAGTTGCATATTCAATATTTTTAAAATATAAACAATATTATTTGTTATGTCGTTGCATATCAAGGATAATGATTCTATAATCCTTGTTGCATATACAAATTAACTTTTAAATGTATGTTCTCATTTTCAATTTTATATTAAATCTTCCGTTGTATTAAGTTAACTTTTCATTTCTTATTTTATCTGAATTACTAGTCTCCAATTTATTTAATCGTGTTACGAATAATAAAGTATTGTTGCACGAGAGTTTATTACTTCACTGATATTATTTAATAAAAGGTAATTAATAAATTTGTAATAATTAAAAATTTTACAACAGGTACTGAATTTATAAATTTGTAATAATTTAGATTTTGACTCATAATAATGGAAAAGAAATCAAGTAGTACAAGCGGTGCAGCAAAAAGAAGAAAGTTAAAAGAAACAAAAGCTACTTTAGCTAAATTGCCGAAGCTTACAACGTTTTTGAAACCAATCGAAAAGCGAGCGGAAACGGAAGTGGAAAGTCAAAACTCTGCAGAAGTGGTATGTATAAATCAGTCAGTAGAACATGATGATATCGAAGAAAACATTGCTACTGGTAATAAAAATGTGAACGAAGAAGATGTGAATAGGTCTCCGAGAAACCACCGAAATGAAAACCAGGAAGATTCAAACTCTGATACGAATGACGCCATTGAACAAATTAATTTAGAAAAATCAAGTGAATTATTTTCTACTGACATTGCAAATTTTCATGGTAAAATACTAACAAAAGATATTAAGAAAATAATTGTATTATCGGAATCGTGTCGGCCAAAAGGTCCTTTTATACGCGACCCCTTGCAAGAAAACCGTAGGTTTTCCAAGAAATATTTTAAAACTACCACAAAATATGGATCTATAGAAAGAATGTGGCTTTGCTATTCCCCAAAACTTGATGCCGTTTATTGTGAGCTTTGTTGGCTTTTCTCAGAAGAACGAAAAGCAAAGGATAACTGGCGTGAGCATGGTGTCAGAGATTGGCGTGGTCTTTCTAAAAAAATTAAAATTCACGAAAATAGTCAACAACATATATTTGCTTGTTGCATTTATGAAAAATGGCGACATAATGAAACAGTTGATAAAAATATAGAAGAACAAATACGATACCAATCAAATTTTTGGGTGCAAGTCTTTGAGCGGATAGTAAATATAACATTAGCACTTTGTAAAAATTCTTTGGCTTTTCGTGGTCATCGTGAATCATTTGACAATGAATATAATGGTAATTTTTTAACCTAAGTTCAACTTTTAGCTAAGTATGATAATGTTATGAAGCAAGTTTTGAGTATGCCAAATGGATCTATAAAATATTTAAGCCATCAAATTCAAAATGAAGTCATACATTGCCTTGCAACACATTTAAAAGCCACTCTTACTGCTGATATTAATAGTTCACCTTTTTATTCAATTATAATGGATACAACACAAGATATTACTAAAAGAGATCAGCTCAGTCAAGTATTTAGATAAGTAAACATTATTAAAAATGAAAAAGATGAAGCCACATCAATTGAAATTAAAGAAGTTTTCTTGGGATTCACGGAAATATATAACCACACTGCTGCTGGACTATATGAAGAAATTTTAAATCTGTTAGAAAAACATCATATAAAATTAA
Source organism: Hydra viridissima (assembly GCF_058129835.1). Taxonomy (NCBI): domain Eukaryota; kingdom Metazoa; phylum Cnidaria; class Hydrozoa; order Anthoathecata; family Hydridae; genus Hydra; species Hydra viridissima. The sequence goes on along the minus strand of NW_028324316.1, from coordinate 603,706 downwards.
GTAACTGCAGGGGTCAAGGTTATGATGGTGCGAACGTCATGAGTGGGATATACAATGGGGTTCAGGCCCTTTTTAAGAAAAATCAACCTAATGCTATGCATATGCATTGCGCAGCTCATAATTTAAATCTTGTTATTAACGATGCGGTTAAATGTTGTGTTGAAGTTGCTTCATTTTTAGAAGATGTGTATTCATTTTTCGGAAATAGCATAAACAGGTGGGATCTACTATCCAAATATACAGGAGAATCACAAATAACATTAAAAAGGTTAAATCCAACGCGATGGGCAGGACGATTTACTTCTCTTTTCGCCGTTAAAATTCGCTTTCTTGATATAATGAAAGCTCTTTCCGAGATATCAATAACAAGTACAAAACGTGAAGAACGCGAAGAAGCAGTACGAATACAAAAAAATATGAGCAGTTTCGAATTTGTTTTTTTATGCGTGCTTTTGTCTAAAATCCTTAATGAGGTACATATACCATCAAAATTGCTGCAAACTAAAAATTTAGATCTTACGGCAGCTTCAGGTTCTCTAGAAAATGCCAGCAAAAATTTAAAACAATATAGAAAGATGTTTGATTCAGCAAAACTTGAAGCGGTAGAAATAGCGACTACGTGGCAGATTCCTGCAATATTTTTTCAAAAAAGAAGAAAAATTGTGAAAAGGCATTTTGACGAATTATCTACAGATCACCGTTTTGATAGTGAGGAAATTTTTCGCATCAATATTTTTATAAAAATTTTGGACGTCGTTATCAACCAACTCGACAATAGATTTAAAGGAATGCAAGAAGTGGTACAATTATTTTCCTGCATCCATCCAAATAAATTAATGGTAATGAAAGAACGTGAGATCATAAGCTGTGCAGAAGCCATTCAGAGAAAATATAGTGAAGATATAACAACTGAATTTCCGCTGCAAATGGTTATGGTAAAGTCAATGCTACACGATGAAATATCAAAAATATCATTTATACGTGAATTGGCTGACCTTTTAATAGTAAAATTGTCAACTATAGCTGCAAGCGTTCCACAAGTGATAACAGCATTGTTATTGTTTCTTACATTACCTGTTACTGTTGCATCAGCTGAACGTTCTTTTTCGAAACTTAAAATAATAAAAAATTATTTACGAAATACCATTGGTAAAGAACGTTTAAGCGACCTTGCAATAGTTTCTATTGAGGCAAAAGCGGCTGGAAAAATGGAAATGAAAAACATCATTACCGATTTTGCCAATATGAAATCAAGGAGGAAAGTTTTCACTATTTAAGTTCGGTTAAGTTTTAGTTTCGTTTTGAATTTATCTTTATCTTTATTTAATTTTTTGTTTTTAAATATGATATATGAAATAAATATCTATTTAATATGTGAAGCTTTATTTTTTTTTAAAAAAAAACATTCTTTTGCGGGGGGGCCCAAATTTTGAAGTTCCGCCACTGCTCACAACCTCAAGGTGTCCTGCAGATATATCTATTAAATAATAGTTAAAAGATTGTTTCAAACTTACAAAGTTTTATGTAAAAGTTTTTTAAAAAATACTCAAAAATTACAACTTTGGGACCTAGTATGGTAATGATCAGCTAGTGATCCAAATGTAACCATTTGGATCACTAGCTGGACTTGACATTAAAAATACAAAACGAACAGGTATAAAAAGGAGGGTAAATCATGCTGAAAAAATTACTGAATCACCATATAAATCTCAGCTAGAAGAATCTTTAACTTTGAAATATAAGGACAGGCAGCCACGTAAAAAGTTTTGTATTTTATTTTTTTATGTTTAACTATTGAAGTTATGTAAAATATTATTTTATCAACTACTTATGAGCTTGTAAACATGAATTCTTATTTAAACAGAATTTAGAAATAATCATCGAAATCATAGAAGTTAGTAATCATTTTATTTACAATTTTACTTTGGAAGCACATTTTTCTAATAAGGTTTCTGTTTTGGGTGATGTATTCATACTTTACTAAAATAGGTAGTTCAAAAATTATTAATCTTTGCTATTGCAACGCCCTTAATTAAATGCCAATTAAATGTAACAAATTCCATTTAAGAGACAATTACTTTATACAATGCAGATTTATAGCTGTTTATAATATTTTAATTATATTAATGCGTTTTCAGCAAACGTCTTGTAAAGTTGTAATTTTTGAGTATTTTTTAAAAAAACTTTTACATAAAACTTTATAAGTTTGAAACAATCTTTTAACTATTATTTAATAGATATATCTGCAGGACATCGATATGCATGATTTTTTAACGTTATTAAAGCAACCATTGTCTATAAACAACAAAATAGCTTAATACGCCGAAATTACCCTACTTTACCGTATATATATATATATATATATATATATATATATATATATATATATATATATATATATATATATATATATATATATATATATATATATATATATATATACTTTACCGTATATATATATATATATACATACATAGTCAAGTTAAAAACTATTTTATTCTAAGATAATAAAAATTTTTCAAGATGTTATATATATATATATATATATATATATATATATATATAAACATTTTGAAAAATTTTTATTATCTTAGAATAAAATGGTTTTAAACTTGACCCAAAGTTCTTTTTCTCCGAACTTTTATTGGATTGTGACAAGCTCTAAATTTCGAACAATTACTACAAGACGTCCGCAACACTTTCACCGCTCCATCTTTTGTAATAAACATTTCGATAGCCAATATTTGACGAATGTATTGCAAAAAAAACAGCAACTATTGAGAGAGTTTGTGAATCAAGCGCTATTGTTAAACCGGCGACTGTAGAGTTTTTGTTCGGCCTTCCTTCATGGTGTAAGGACGATAACGAAGTTTTGTTAAAATGAGCGAGCCTGATGGCTTCTTTAATTGACAGTTTTTTGGGCTCCAAGCAAAATTTAGTGACATTTAAATTTATTTTCGACGAATTGCTGATGATTTTCTTCGTTGCAAAATATCCACTTTCGAATTTTTTAATATATTTTTTACAAAAATCTGTAATAACCTTTGGGATGATTGATTTATGAGAGCCATTAAAAGAATACTTCACATCTGTATCACATTCTTGATTAATATATGATGATAACGGCGCTTCAAGGATATCACTTGGGTTCGGAATCAATGATTCTGGTGCTAAGATACAAATATAAATTATATATATATATATATATATATATATATATATATATATATATATATATATATATATATATATATATATATATATATATATATATATATATATATATATATATATATATATATATATATGTATATATATATATATAAATTTTAGGTCAATTTTTTGAGAAAAATTAAAACATGGTTACATTCAAAAATGGCGCAGAGAAAGCTCCATTCCTAATCTAATCTTTTTTGACAACAAAATTATGGTTTAAGATATATGACAATCTTGTTGAAACTTCTTTGGACGTTGAAACTTCATCTTCTTTTGGATGTTGTTGACCACCTGTTCTAGAGCCTACTGCAGTATTATAATCAAAAAATCTTCTCCTTTAATCCCACCATTTTCAAAAATTATTAATTAGCATAAATCATAGCAGTAAAAAATCATTCCACCGTGAGCGATTTTAATGAAAATTTTTTTAAAGTAATTTTTTAAAAGAATTGAGAGAGAGTTACGGATTAATTTTTATATTTTACAATCAAAGATACACTTTCCTAATGAATAATCAATTTTGTATTATTTTATAATTGAATAATTCTTAATATATTTATATTTACTAAAACCTTTTATAACTTACATCAAAACATTATTAAATATCATGGGAATTTTATAACTACTTGCGTACAAAATGACGCAAAACATTTAGAATAAAGATATTGGCGTAAAACTCCAACATCGGATTATCTTTTTTTATTAGTATAATAAGCTTTTTTTTTTTTGTTTTTTTTTGTTTTGTTTTTTTCATATACTAATTTGTTTATAAGACACTCGTACTAGAAGCCCCAAGATCTTAAGATACTATTAGTACTAAGTTACTTTTCGATAAGAAACTTACTTTATTAAGAGTTCGAGGAATATTTCCAAATTTGTGTTCTGTTCAGGGACAAACCTGAGGATTATATTACATTGAATGATGTTGATGGAATTCAAATAATTTTAGTTGACAGTAAAAAATTTATCTTACTTGTTGACATGTTTTTCAAATTGCATTTTTTTTTTTACTTTTTTTCTCTTTTGATACTTAAGAAACTCTTAAGAAACTTTTAGTACTAGAGTTGTAAAAAAAAGTACCCTTTAAAATAAGAAACTTTTGTAGTAAAATTTACTTGGTTTCTTATAAAAAGAAACAGACAAAAAAACAAACAACAAAAACGTGTAATTTCATCAATTGAACTCACCGGAACAAAATTCTTTTGGGCAATCTTCGCTCTCAATATATATTCCTACACATCCTCCTGTTCCAAAGGCACATTTTCTTTCCCGGTATTTAGAACCACTGTTACAATAATTAGATTGGCTGCATCTTGTCCATTCTCCCCATTGCAACCAATCTTACAAAAAAAAAAGTTCAATTGAAGACAAAATAATTCAAAAACGCGTAACGTATCCCCCGTTTTTTGTTTTGTATATCAACCCTTTTTTTTTTTTTTTTTTTTTATCAACTTTCAAATGAATTGATTTTTTTTCTCTCTCTACTTTGGCTCTGAATTATCTCAAAAATACAACATGAAAACAAATCAAACAAAAAAGTGACAACTCAAAAATCCTGTCGTGAATAAAAAAATGTTCAGAAAAATGGAACATTTGATGTTTTTCAGTAAAAGTTCAGATGTGACATTTTGAATACATCATAATTTTTAGGAATTTGCCTACGTGTATTTTAATAAATAAAAACGTGGGAGAAGTTGCGTTACTTTTATAAATACGCGATTATTTTTGTAAATACGTGACCATTTTCAGGTACAACAGGTGCTTTTTAACCTTCGATTTTACTGCGCATCGTAAAACTTATTTAAAATTTTTTTTCTGGATTAAAACGATTAACTTTCTACAAAAATACTTTTCGCGCCAGTTTTAATTATTGTTAATATTTTTCATTGAATTAAAAAGAATTTTTTTTTTATCGTTGACGTTATTCATTACAGTTAAAGCTTTTGTTTACAAAAAAAGTTTAAATATTTACCTGTTGTAAATTGAACGTATTCGTCGTCTGCGAATACATTGTAAATAAATAAAATAAAAAACGAAAACCTTCCTAACTTCATTCCTTAACACATACCTAACGTGAACACATACCTAACGTGATTTCTTGAGTTGTTTTCTGTATAACTTATAATCATTCAGATGTTTAGAAAACTTCTTGTAGATCAACTCAAAAATTCACGAACTTGAGAAATATTTTTGGCAAGTGACAGTTTAAAAAAAAAAGCAAACAATAACAGGCTTATTTTTATTAGGGAAAACAGAGTTTTAGGAATGAACAAGGACCGATAATCGATTATTTGCGTTTATTTTAATACTCTTTCTAGCATTCACCTATTTCTACGACGATTCATATATGTTTTAGGTCAAGGATCGTTTCGCCCTGAGCAACAAAAAGATGCATTAAAGTATTTTAACCATCAGGTGTGGGCTCTTCATGCAACTCATCTGTTTATCAACCGGAATGTGATAAAGTTACGGAGATGAAACTAGAGGTGAAGTAACAATAGGAAAATCGATCGTTTATAAAAGCAGTAGAAACCAATTTTAAAGCATAAGGGCACAATTAGCTTGGCTGCTGTGGAAATACTGTTTAGTTTCTTGCCTAACGGCAATCATACCCATAGTATACATATGAAAAAGCATTTAGAGTTACATAAATGGTTCAATAAAAAACTGATAATCATATTACTACAAAATAGTGCTGAATTCCTTACTTGCGTCATCCGTTAATGCAAAAAGAACACTTAATACCTGCTAACAGGATTATGCTGGTTATCTGATGTATAAGCAGCGATAACCTGCGTGAGTTTTGAGGATGTAAAAGATTAAAAAAAACTCTAGGACACATTTTAAGACTCAAATTTCACGAAAATTTTCTGCAGTAAAAGAATTTGTCGCTGCTCGTTACACCGCGTAATTTTGCAGTTTTCTAAATTACGGGGTAAATGAGCGGGTAAGGAGGGCCATTTCACCTACCAAGTTTTTAAAAATGCAATAATAAGCGCATTAATAATTCCTTTTTTTAAACCATTTCACCGGTTGTTATTCGTTTTTCAATTATTGCAGCGATAAGATATCAATTTAACTTACCAACCTCGTACTTTACTCTTTTTTACCCAAACCTCCTACGGTATTTTTTTAAAAACGCTTTAAAGGGTGAGGAGCAAAAAAACATAATGAATTAAAGGGAAAAACACGAGATTTTGTAAAAATAAGAACAGTATTAAGTGTAATTTTGAGCAGGAGAAGATTTTGACATTTTCTTCAGTGAGCAATGTTAATTCTACCTATTTCAACAACCTTTTTAATCTTATTCACTTGAAACGAGTCGATGTCAGCGATTTAGACAAGAGATTTTCCCTTCAATCGGCAAAATAAACCCTAGTGGAGGTTAAGAATCGATCAATAGTTGTTTTTCATAAAATCCGTTTCTTGATCATTATTCACGTTTTCGTTTTCTTTGAGAATGAAAGCTTTCATCGTCCCTTTTAATAAACGATTTGCTTCCATACCATACAGGTCGAAGCTTTCTCTTCGGAATAACATTCCAAATGTGAAAATGCAACTGGTATTCATGAAACTTTACTAAAGAGAAATAGTACTACCTACTGAATTCCACATTCTTTCGGTTTAGAAAGCTCCTCAGCGTTTTCAGTGAATTTAGCAACAGATGGGTTGCTAGGGTTGTTGTAGTTGCTTGATGCCCTACTACCCTTTAAGCTGTATTTTTCACGAATATTTGACCGGAGCTTTTCTCGTTCAATGTTTCGTTTTTGTGCGCGCTCTTCGCGTTCTAATTTTTCTTTCTCCTGGCGTCTCTCCATATCTTTAAGGAAGTTCTGGCGTTTTATCTCATTTGCCTTTTCGTCATCTTCTGACCAAAGCGAACTCACATTTTTTGTCATATCATTTTTAAGATTTGATGCTTTAGTCTGTAAGAGTACCTGTGTCATTTTATCCATTTTTGTATTATTTCTAAAAATAATCAAACAGCATTTAGTTAATAAACCATATTTGCATTTGAAGACATCACAACTCGTTTCGTCTTACGGAAGTTATAAGTAACTTGCGAACAAAAACAAACTTTCAGATCTTTTTTTTTTTGAAACAAATTTTTTTTAAAAAAAAAAACAACTTTTATTTACTGATCTTCATCGCATTAAAGTATATTGATAATGGTGGTCTTTGTGCTTTCCATCTAAAAAAGAGTTAATCCAACCGTGTTTTTTTTTTTTTTTTTTTTTTTTTTTTTTGCTCGAAATTCTCACCTCCTTGCGAAACGACTTTCATTTCTTATGTTTACTTACACTGATCAATTAATCCAACTATCCGGTTGAATTTAATTATCAAAGACACTCCTTCACAAACTAATTATACACACTTCTCCTCTACGATATTTTTTTAATATGAATGTAAGTTGCATAACAGTTAACGTTATTTATAAAAGTAATTACCCACTTATAACAAAAATTTCCATATAATTAAGTATTAAACTCTTTAATGTCGAAACGCGCTTAAAATTTTACAGGGGAAAGTTTCCCTTTTTTTCCCCACTTTTTCGGGATTTCTGTTTTGATTATAGAAAAAAGTAAATTTTACATAATAATAGAAAAAAGTAAATTTTACATAATAATAGAAAAAACTAAATTTTATATAATAATAGAAAAAAGTAAAGTTTATAAATAATAGAAAAAACTAAACTTTATATAATAATAGAAAAAAGTAAAGTTTATGTAATAAAAGAAAAAACTAAGTTTTATAAATAGAATAATAGAAAAAAGTAAAGTTTATATAATAATATAAAAAAGTAAATTTTATAAATAATAGAAAAACGTAAATTTTATATAATAATATAAAAAAGTAAAGTTTATAAATAATAGAAAAACGTAAATTTTATATAATAATAGAAAAAAGTAAGTTTTATAAATAATAGAAAAAACTAAATTTTATAAATAATAGAAAAAAGTAAAATTTATATAACAATATAAAAAAGTAAAGTTTATAAATAATAGAAAAACGTAAATTTTATATAATAATAGAAAAAAGTAAGTTTTATAAATAATAGAAAAAACTAAATTTTATAAATAATAGAAAAAAGTAAAATTTATATAACAATAGAAAAAAGTAAAGTTTATATAATAATAGAAAAAAGTAAATTTTATATAATATTAGAAAAAGTGAAGTTTATAAATAATAGAAAAAAGTAATATTTATGTAATAATAGAAAAAAGTAAAATTTATATAATAATAGAAAGAAGTAATTTTTATATAGGGTAAAGGAAGGTATGTTCGTGATAAATTAACTAGATGTGTAATTACAAAGTCAGTTTCAGTAATTTTACTTAATTACTTTAATTGTTTGATGTACATAGAGTAAAGTTACTAGAATCTATGCAGTTTTGGGATTTTAAGTCCTTTGATAAGTTTTTATAAAAGCTCAAAAGTCATTGAGAAAAGTTAGGTAATTTTGTGATATGATATTTAATTTCGTGATAGTGGTTAGGTAATTTCGTGAATACACAATAATATTTAAATTTTTCTTTATTAATTAAGTATAACATCTGGTATAATATAACAAAAAATATCAACACTTGTTTTGAATTCATAACTATTCAATCAGACTTTAAGTTCATAAAATATAAATATAGTCAGGCTTATTTTTTTTTACATCACTGTTGTAACTTTTTTTACAAACACCGCACTCCCAATCATCATCTTTTGAAGCATTTTTATTTTTTTTACTTTTTTTAGAACATACAGGAATAGAATCCTTTGAAGTTAATGGAATAGGTTGATCAGGAGGAGTCAGACACTTTGCACTTGAATCCCTTTTTGGCCTATTAGGGTTAGGTGTGGTTGGCTCTACAGATGGAATAGTTAACAATGTTTGTATAGCAGTATTACTGTGTGGTTGAATTTCTGTACTTTGAATCTCTCTGTTTGTCAATTGAGATGGAGCTATTGCTTCTGGAGGAATGGCATTTTTATTTAAAGGGCAAATGCCACTTTTTTTAAATGCATTTTCTATATTTTTTTTAGAAAAGCTTTTAATAAATGCTGGATTCAATATTGTATGAAAAGTTGTCCGATTTGGATAGGCTTTACTGCAAAAATATTTGCAGATTCGTATAGAGAAAGATATTATTATCATTTAACTATATAGTTATATCGTGCTTAAAACAATTTTTAATGTCATTATATTTAATAAAAGAAACATGATTAAAAATGTAAATTCATTTGAGGTGAAAACGTTAAGAAAATGTGTAACTGCGATAAGGAATCATAAGTTATAGGAAGTTAATAAAAAAACAAAAGTTTTACCATTAAATCAAGCATCTTTTCTAGTTTAATATTTAATAAAAATAATTTACTTACCTTAAAACACAAGTCTGGAAATAAAAATGTTGGACAAGTACTCCAAACAAATGTGCTGAACGCACGTTAAATAATGCTAAAGAATGTACAAACTGATAGTAAACAATTGACGTATCACACGCACCCAACGACTATTTGTGAATCGACAGTAGTACCCCGGGGTACCATTTGACGCAATTTCGATGTTTTTGACTAATAGGTATGTTCGCTACAAATGCCGAGCGAAATATCACGAAATTACATATATCACGAACATACCTTCCTTTACCCTATTGATAGAAAAAAGTAAAATTTTTATAATAATAGAAAAAAGCAATTTTTATATATTGATAGAAAAAAGTAAAATTTATAAATAATAGAAAAAAGTAAATTTTAAAAATAATGGAAAAATGTTAATTTTGTGCAATATTTTCCTAAGATAATCATCAGTTGACGTTAAAGAGTTAAAAAATAGATTTCCCCATGAAAAAGAGGCTTGAAGTTCGTCATATGATTCACAGAGCTCTAACAAAAATCAATTTTCCATTGAGAGGAATATTTCCTTACGATCGAGGATTCCTCCATGGAAAATAAATTCTTGTTTATTATAAAATTTTTACATTTTTGGTTTGAAGAAAAATTTCATCTTGTGTTTTTATAACAGGATCTTAAAAAAATCTTTCACCAGAAAAAAAGTCTAAAACAGTTTTAATAAAGATACGTTTTTAGTTTCGAAAGCTGTTCAATTAACTGTTGTTAAATAAGAGCCTAAACTGATTAGTGACCGATCCGGATAGAAGAGGGGGGAACAGGGTAATGTTACCAGAATTCAACCCTCCTCCTATTTCCCCACCCCTACCTCGCACTAAAAAAAAATTGCGCCGAATCGAGTGCTTACATAATGGCTTAACAGTTCATTTATTTTCGGAACATTTACTTCCATCTAGAAGTTAAAATATTCATTTGTCTACATTAAGGACAACTTATATACATAACCACCTAACATAAGACATCTTTAAAACGTCAGTAACTTATCTTTAACTCGTCTAGTCGTCTGCAACTAGTTAAAGACCTGTTTAAGACGGCTTTTACACGTCTTTAAGACGTCTTCCGACAATCAGTTTAAGACGTCCTTAAGACATTTTAACAAGATGTCTTTCGGAATAACCAGTTTAAGATGTCTTTAATCATGGAAGTATAAGAGATGGACGTGTAGCGAAATTTTTTTTTTTGAAAACCATGCTGGTTGCGCATTTTTAAAAATCTATTGTTTTAAACAAATAGAAATTTAATTCTCTTAAAGTCTGTCGGATTCATCCAAAATTTTTGGTCTTGCCTAACCAGTCACTTCAACTTCCTTTTACTTATTAAAGATAACAGCAATAGAACCAAATTTTAAGCTGAATTTTATATAGATAGACTTTCTTAATATTTTAAGAAATAATGCGGTTGATGAAAAGAAATTGAGATTATTTTACTTGACTGCTTTGGTACATGTATAACTTGAGAGATAAGAAATAATGCAAAATATCAATTAGTTATGTAGCAGTTTATGAATATTATAAAATTTTCTATTTGGGTTTGCTCGATTAGAAACTTATATATATATATATATATATATATATATATATATATATATATATATATATATATATATATATATATATATATATATATATATATATATATATTTATATATATATATATAAGCGCTATTTTCGCACCCACCTACCCCCCACCCCCACCCCCTATTTTTATTACAGATTATGAAAGATCGTCGTTTAAAAATAAGAAAAAGTATAAAAAACAATATTTTTAGACCAACTTAATGTACTCTAAGCTCAATTTGAAAAATTTAAAAACTCGTACGAAAATGCGAATTTCGTCATTTTTTCAATGCGATGACGATTTTAAAAAGATAAATGTTGCAGTTATAGCCCTAGTTTTTATTTCTTGGTCGTTGCATCATAATTTCCGCTATGATTAGCAATGGAATGAAACGTTAAAAATTTTAAAATTTAAACAGCAGTGAAAACCACGTTTAATTTCTAAATAATTACTTTCACTTTTTAAGTATATATATATCAATGATATATTATATATGCTAGATGTCTAACTTCAATCCGAAAAGTGAAGCCGTGGAAGCCATTTCTAATTCGAGCAAAAACTTGTATTTTTATCTTTTATTTCGCACGTCGGACATAGCTTTTGCCCTTATTACAAATGGTGGATTCAATTTGTAAACATAAAAAGCGGCTTCACTTTTCGTCCAATAAAATCCCGCAAGTTAGACATCTAGTATATATAATATATCATTGATATATATATACACACACACGTTTTAAGAAGTCAAGCCCAGTTTAAGACATATCAAGACGTCTTAAATTCGTATTTAAGACGAATTGTTACTGGGTGGGTACATACATACATACATACATACATACATACATACATACATACATACATACATACATACATACATACATACATACATACATACATACATACATACATACATACATACATACATACATACATACATACATACATACATACATACATACATACATACATACATACATACATACATACATACATACATACATACATACATACATACATACATACATACATACATACATACATACATACATACATACATACATACATACATACATACATACATACATACATACATACATACATACATACATACATACATACATACATACATACATACATACATACATACATACATACATACATACATACATACATACATACATACATACATACATACATACATACATACATACATACATACATACATACATACATACATACATACATACATACATACATACATACATACATACATTAAATTGCTAAAATATTTTTTGATGATGTTTGTCCATAAAGAAAGTTCTTTGTCAAAGTAAAATTCGTGTCCAAGTCCCTACGAAACGAAATAACTGTTTTGTTTTCAGTCAACAAGATATTATTGTCATAATTAAGAAGTTAGAAGTTCAGCTTTGTTCTTCATTTTGAAAGATTTTTGTTGTGGAAAAAAACCATTTGAAGTTGTATAAACGAAGTAAAAATTGGTAGCATGATTGTTTTTCATCCCAAATCTTGGTGAAATCCTAATTGGTATTTCTATTTCCCTGGCTGACGAAGGTTGAAGATTGTCAAAACGGACCAGTGGAATTAAAATTAATAATGGTTGCTGAAATGACTAACAGGTCGATATTTGTGAGGTACAGGTAATTTTTTTGTCGAGAAACGTAAAATTAAGAAATTTTTGTTGTTGTTTTGAATGATATTCTTTCTGCCCTGTGTTTCTGAAATAGAATGCTACTAAAATTTATGGCATCTGAAATAGAATGCTACTAAAATTTATGGCATTTGTAGGTCAAAATGTTGGTCAAAATGTTGGTCAAAATGTAGGTCAAAATGTTGGTCAAAATGTTGGTCAAAATGTACTTTTCTGTATTAAAAAATATAATTTTCTTATTAAAAAATGAACTGAAGTTAAGGATTCTAGAAACTAAAATCGTTTCATTACTAATCAAGAATAGAAGAATGGAGATAAAACGCCCTTATCAGCTGTGTATCGTTACGGACAAAGAACAATCGATTAAAGGAATATAGTAGTGAGACAAAATGATTATATGTTTCATCGTTTGTGCTTTTAAAATATACATCTATGCTTATTGTTTCTGCAAACTCAACCAGAATGAATTGTAGGTGTTTTACGTATTTAAATGTCTTCTTCTTGCCCGGTCCTTAAATTTGCATCCATAGTATTTTCATATAAAGAAGTTTGGTATGTGGCAGTTCTATGCATTATTGGAAGACCGTCATATGTAAACTTCTAATTTAATCATGTTGCGAGTTGAACTAAATATTAAATTATCTCTGTTTTGTGTGTGGCGTCAATAATAAAAAGATCTCTTTATATTAATTTGTTTAGAAGCTTTTCTGTAATTTAAATCTTATAATTTATACATTTTTGCGTACAATTGGTTTGTTATTGTTTTAAATAAAACTTATAAACAAAATGAGTTCGGATGAGTTCCAACAGTAGTTTATCTGCGAAAGAGATGGTCATATCTGAGTCATCCATTAGTGACTATTAACGTATTTTGCTTCTTTTTACATAAACTACAGACCAACTTCATTAATCAAATGCATGAAGTTGATTTCTAATGTATGTAAAAAGGAGCAAAATATGCTATACATTACCGAAACCTTAAGCTTTATCATGCGGTTGGTATGAGTGTCACAAAAGCGATGGAGAACTTGCACCATAGCATTTAGGTTGACTTGGATTGTGGTTGAAAATAGAGAGGATGTGTCGATTTACCTTAGAGCTAATTTACTTGTCGCATAAAATATTTATTAGAGACCTGGTAACAATATTAGCAAAAAAATGAAACTCAAGCTGAACACCCAATATAAGTTGGCCAGGGTGTCTTCGATCTATCTAAAAAATTGATGAATGACTACTGGTATAATTGATGAATAACCACTGGATGAATGAGCACTGATGTAACGATCTAAAGTTAGATATGGTGACAAGGTTTGCTATGTTGCTCCAGATTGAGACTGAAGATACCCACAAATATATGCAGGAACACTCGGAAGATGTTGGTATCCGCAAATTCCCAAGTTTATTTTCCAGATGAATGTAAAGGTTGTTTTATAGCAGAGTTTGTTGTAGAAAATCTCAATAACTGCTAGCAGGTTATTATACCTCTGTTGAATTTGTAGAACGATTTATCACAAAAGCAAAGCACAAGTTCTTCAACCTTTTTTGTTTTGAATCGCTCAGGAGCCAATTGATAATCGCTCTGTGAGCCATGCAGCTCTTTTAGATATTCCGAGTTTACTTTTCAAATTAAAATTTTTGCAAATTTTTCAGAAGCCAAAGATATTCCACCTCTAATTCCTATCTCAATTAACTGTATCAAGATCGCAACACCCGAAGAAACATTTTTCATCCTTTTTTTTTTTTCATATTGACTATGCCATTTAAAAGCTTGCTTTTTAGAAAGCGGAAATCAAAAATAACGCAACGACTATTTTTTGTATCGAGGCTAAATTCAGTTAGTCGAAAGTCCCATATCTGGGCAATGGGGTCATCCATAATTTACGACACGTGCTAAGGAGGATGAGGCATTCATGTTTTTATTTTCCTCTTTTCTAAGCATTCAAACAAAAGCAATCGTAAAGTTAAAAGACTTCGAGCAAATCTACAAAAAATGCCTCTAACAGGTTTACTCTTTTTCGTGGCTTAAGATGATGAGGCAAAATTTTGATGTTTCAAGATTAAAATACTATTAGCTGCAACCACACTCTTGATTTTCAGGTGAAAAAAAATTTTTTTATTTGTCTGAAAATCAAGAGTATGACGCACTAACAGTATTTTAATGATGTTATTGACTTTATCTCCAAAAAAATCAACCAAATCACTCCGGATTTTTTTTTTTTTTTTACAAAGTTAAGAATACCGTAAAAATTTGCAAGTATTAAAAATCGGTTAAAGCCATCTGGCATGACGTCAAACTTTACAAATTAGTAAGATGTCACTAAAACGCGCAACAATTAAATTGACGAATTATTGTTTCAGCTTGCAGCGAAACTAAACGCACAGAGTCCATTTTTTTTTAATCAACTTCAGAAAATTTAATCTTATAGAACGATAAAGAAGTAAATTTAACTTTCATCCAAATTACTTGTTAAAAACAAAAAAAGTTTAATGAAAATTTTAGTAAATATTAGTACCGCGGTAATTGGTCACACCGCGGTATTATAAAAACCCGATAAATTACGAAAAAACAAATTTACTGGTGTGCAACAAAGCGTGAGGAACATTTTGGATGGTTTAATGTCTGGGAGGGATCATAAACACAACAGGCAGCAGGTGATTTTTCAGCCAATACAAACTTTGAAACAATTTTCTGTACCTATTTAGTTTCTCTTTATTAGATTGCAAATTACACGAAAAAAAAAAAGATCAGTTGCACAGAATTTCCCCTTTCTTTCCACTCTCCCCTTTGACTGCCAGATTAAAATATACATTGCGTTGACGTCTTAAATTGGGTGGTAATATCCATTGTTAAAGGATAATTTTTTGTTAACCTCAAAAGCCTTCTTTTTTTTAACAATTATAATTCTTTCGGATCCAGGCTCCAAAAGTTTCACATAAATAAGCTTTGCAACGTTAAATTAGAGGTGTGATAAAGAATCAGATAAAAAGAATCAAAGTTTTAGGTAAAACTTTTTGTATTTTTTTTTTTGCAAAAATTTTTTTTATCAAAATTAAGCATCGGCCGCTTTGATTTTCCGTTCATTTATTTCAAATATCAGACATATGAAATAAATCGAATTTTAAAATAATTTTTTTATTTAGACCTACAAAGTTGTAAGACTCCAGAAAAATTTTTCGATATCTTATTTTGTTTTAACCCATCAAGACGCATGCGCAGAATTGCAATTCGATTAAAACCGTTATACTAATTTTCCAAATGTAACAAACTTGTGTGTAAAAATAGTTTTTTTTGCACAAAAAAAAAATGCTGTTTTAAATGCACACAAAGTGGTATTTTAACAAACTTTAGAAAATTCAATTTATTTTAAAAGACCGATATAAAAATTTGTCTTATTATTATTTGTTTAAACGAAAAAACTGAACGCCGAAGCTTGATTAAAATGTTTTAAAAGGAAAAAAAAATGAAAAAAAAAAAAAAAAATTTTCTTCTTGTCGTTAAAATTCGCAGAATAAGGAAAAAACGCTTACGGTTTTTCCTTTACATTTTATGATTTTATTAGTAACTAAATTTAGAATCCTTAGCAATTTATCCTACTCATGTTGTATCATTACTGCTCCGAAAACTGGCTGTTGCCAAAGGTTTCTAATTAAAAATGTCAACTTTTGATGGCATTTTAGGATCAAAACTTGAATTAAAAATGAAATTAAAGTCTTAGTTTTTTTTTTTTTAGCCATCCTTTGAACTGCCAATATCTTGATCAATCAATATGAAGATTCAAGTAGCTTTTTTGACTGCTTTTTTGACTGCTTTGCTTTCAAGTGTTATTGCTGTCCCAACCTATGAGTTTGTTGTAAGTTATCAAGCATATTCAGAGACAAAAAATAGGATTTGAGAACTTAGGAACATCAATTTAACTATTGGTGTATTAATATATTGCGCTGTTGATGTGTGCAGGTTTTTTTGTTGTTGTTATTTTTCGATTATATTTATTTTAATTAAATCAAATATTTAGTGCCCTTCTGGAACTGAATTAAAAGGACGAAAGGATTGGACTGACCAGCAGCCAGTTGGAACTGCATTTGCTGGTTTTACTTGCTGCCCGGTCGGATATCCAAGTGAGGATGATTATGATTAATAATGAGATTTGTAGTGCAAATCTCGCACTAAAATTGATAAGCTTTTTATTTGTCGATGAAGACAAATTTTTTTGTCTACATTACTTGCAACATACTAATTATAATTTTTATAATTATAATTTATATAATTAATTATAATTTTTATTAATGCATGCAATACGTTTTTTGATTTCTATTTGCACACACCCAGGCATAAAATGATCACTTTTGCTCACACGATGTTTTTCCCGTTTTCTATTTGCAGGTTTGCATTATGTCAACGAAAACTATTTTTGCTGCGAAGCTGGTTCCGGTGCAAGTTGCAGTGAGAAGTTTATTTTTAAAATTAAGATTTTTGAGTGACGATTTTTTGATTCAAATTATAAAATGCCTCTTTTGTTGCAACTGCAATCTTTTTTTTTTAGTGAGTAATTCGTGCAGATGCCACAAAGGAAAATTGAAGGGTGGAGTTATACCAAATATAAAGAAAACAAGCAGCTGAATGAAATTTCGCAAGTTTGTAACATTAAACTCGAATAAATCATTAAAAATTTAAAGTTTTTTTTTTTTTGTTTTTTTTTGTTTTTCATTCACCAATTTCAAGTTAATTTAACCAAATTTCTTAAAAATACGTTTAAAAGTTCGTTATGTCAGAGTCATATTTAGTAAATTTAAAAAATTTATTTCATTTTTTATTTTGTAAGTTAAATCACGAATTTGAGTTTTTAATTGAATTATGCCATTAAAACATTTACGTAAGTTACCTAAGTTGTATAGAAATGAGAGTGGTCGCCCATAACCACGATGCCGACCGTAAATCCAAAAATGGCGAAAATTATGCTTAAATTTATGGTTTCCATAATTAGACCATAAAGTCCAATTATTAAATCACCAAAAAAAAATTTGGCTATCAACCATTTTAAGCAAACCTATTAAAGAAAGCTAATTAGAAATCTTGTATGTGAACTATGGGTGCGTAGCACACAAATAGTAGTCGAAAAAATAAAAGCAAAATTTTCAACTCAACAACCCTGCTATCTCGTTTATGAACGTCACAATGGAATTCCATTCTGTTATCTCGTGCAAACATCTATCAAAAAGAAATTTTAATGCAGATGTCTATCGTACGCTCCACAATTTTTTAAAAATTCAATTTTTTCACTAAAATTTGTACAATTGTACATAACTCTTCACCTTTATCAACCCAAATTTTAGTTGGTTTTTGTTGATTGAATAACTTTTTAAATCCTTTTTGCAGCTGTCTTACCTGTTTTATCTTTTAGCGGAATTAATCATCCGTATTTTAAAGAAAATATCAAAAACTACTTACGAGTATTTTTATGTCTAATTAGATCAGCAGCCTTTTTTTCGTCAACACCATCAACAACGACTTTTCTTCTGACAAGTTTTCTCCTCACTTGTTTATGTAATCCATCTGCGAATTGTGTTGTGTGTAAATGGTTCATGTTCTTTTTAGTTCTTTTTAACCACGTGGCAACGATGGCACGCCAAACCCATTCCAAATTTCATCTTTGTTCCAATAATATTTTCAGCAATAGGTTTATCTAACTTTTCTCTTAGTGTTTGGTGAACGATGCATCTATTTCTTCTAACATTTTTTTTTTACACACTTTATTTTGAGTTTATACATTTTTATTTAATAGATGCATCATGATGATATGCAGCATTATTTTCCTTCATTATTACAAAGAAATCATTTTTAGTTTTACCAAGATTCTTTGAAAAAAAGACTATCATATCCCCTTAGATAGTGAAAAACGATGAAATTTAGAGGTTTGCAATGAAATTTAGAGGTTTAATCACACATTAAAGCAATTTACATGCCACTGTTCTTATATATTTTCCAGTATAGTGACACAAATATGGTTTATTTTCATTAGGCTCAACCATTTGGTTATGAAACATGCTGCACTTTGATTCAGTTTCAAATCTCTTTTTTTTTCTTCGCCATTGAAGAAAAAAAATATTTGAATAAGCAAAATGTCTGTCATATTTTTGACAATCAGACTTTTTGATTTATTCTAAGTGGGTATACAATTGTTTGTTATCCAAATACGCTGATTGATATATCTAAATAATATTTTTCAAACTTGTTTATAGTGGCATGTATGAGGTACTTTTAATAGTTCGTATTTAACAGTGCAAATTTTAAGAGATGTTTTATTGATCAACCACTACATTTCTAATGAAATTTGAAAATCTTTTAAAAAAACGATCAGTTATACTATCATAAGTTATCAGAGCTTCTAAATTCAATTCTATTTTTTAGAATGAAAGTCAACATCTTGTTCAATGATATCTCTAATTACAATACTAATGCTTTCCATTATACATTTTAGAACTAGCTCTCCTTGGTTATTGTGTTGTCAGCCAAACAATTTTTTACTTTAGCTCATATAGCGCATTTGAAAAAAGATTTAGGACCATATTTTTTACCATTAATTAATTATATTACATCAGCATCAATAGCAATAGCATTTAAAAACTTTTTCAAAGCAAGCTGTAATTTTCGGATTAGAAAATTTCTTGAAAGCTTCATGATACAACTTAATTTTTATAATTAGCCCTAAGATTGGGAGTTGTGAAAATATTTTTGGACAGATGTTCAGAGTAAATTAAAGACTCATGTAAATGAAGAAATTAAATACTTACGTATATGAAAAATTTTTTAAGCCTAAATGGTGCATATGCACCAGATCGTTATACAGCCCATCTTCACATATTACCTCATACAGCTAAGTCATAAATATTTTCCCTAAAAACCTTTATTTTGTAATATACCAGGTTCAACAAATTTTTATATTAAATATTATGATACTATTAGTAATACTAATAATAAGATTGTAATAAAATTGACATTGGATTAAGTTACTGCTCGGCGTATTTCTAGTCTGATATTCCAACTCCTTGCCTTGAGTCAACAATCGTTCTTATTCAAGCCTAGTTTTTAAGTTTCTCGCCCGGTGTCCTCCTATTCATTTTAAAGTTGTCATTTCTATTGGAATAGGTTCCTGCTCTGTGTAATTCTAGCCTAAATCTGCAATTTGTAACCTAGTGTCAATATTCGTTTCAAAGTTGACATTTTCAACTGGATCAAGACTTTGCTCAATGTAATTCCAGTAAAATTCTCGTACTTCTTGCCTGTGTCAGCATCTGCTCAATTTGTTAATAAAGATGGGATGTTTTATGGCTTTATTGTTATTCAAGTATTCTAATTGAATTCATATCAGTCTAAATTTCAACAATTACTTTAACTTGTTAATATCAACTTAGTGTAAGTGTATACACTTACACTAAATTGATATTAACAAGTTAAAGTAATTGTTGAAATTTAGACTGATATGAATTCAATTAGAATACTTGAATAACAATAAAGCCATAAAACTCCATATATGGAGTTTTATCCATATATGGATCGTTTTTCAATATTCCCAATGATTTCATATGCAGCTTTTTTTTATTTTGTTTGATTTGTTCACGTTCCGAGCACATTCTCACTTTTATTATCCCCCGCCTTAATATGCTGGCGTTATAACAATGCTAATGACCGATAGAAAGTTTATTACAACAATTTTGTTGAAACACAAAGGTGTTGCCAAATCTAAGTTGATTTGGCGAAGATTTGAAATTTTGGTCCAATATAACGGCACAAATGGTTTCATCAATAGGTTCTGATTTACCAATACCCTGCCATGCCATACATCCCTAGACCATACATCACATTTTCTCTACCATATTTAACCGTTTCTTTCGTGTAGCTCAAATGAAAAGATTCTTTCCTCTTTCACCAAACATGTGCTCTAATCAATTTTATATAATATATTAAGCCTAGTTTTATCAGACCAAAAGGAGTTTTTCTAAAAAGAAAATGGGATCAAATGTTACGTTTTTGCAAAGTTCACTCGTTTCTTCTTTGAGCTTTTGTTAAAAACGGTTTCTTACGAGTTTTATCAGATAAAAACTATTTCTAACTAATATCGATAAAAATGTGGTAACTGTAATATTTTCCAGATTATTTGCAATTTTAATTGCACTTTCAAAAGATTCCAGTAGTCTTGCCCAGAGTTTACCATTGATGAGGTGTTAGCTTCACATGATTATTTAGAATATGGATATATTGTAGAGGCTGATTCTCAATATCTAAACAAAACGAGAAAAAAAAAAAAGAAGCAAAAGACAATCATGTTCATAATCGACTCGTTAATTTTTGATCTCCAAGTTGCACTTTTATTTACATTACTTTCATTCCTTGTGTAAAGAGTCTTGATTGGAAGAAATTTCCAAGAAACTTGAGTTTAACTTGTTGTGAGTACTTGCTATCATTAATAGACTAGTATTCTTTACTTAAATCTTAAACTTCGTCTCAACAACAGCTTTTAAGTAATAGCGTGAAAATTGCTACAAGAAATCCTAATTTATCTTAAAGTCTTACTATTTTATTACAAATAGTATTTTATGTAATTTACTTGTAGATCAGCAAATTTATAAATCTAAATCTGAAAAATATTAAAATAATTAGTAATTGTTATTATTCTTTTTTAATTACTAGATTACTTGATTATTAGATTAGATCTGTAAATTAGATTTTATTAAATTTGCATGGAATTAAATGTGATAGCAAGTTTGTAGGCTTGCTGTTGCATGTGAATCAACAGTAAAGGGATATTTACATCAAGAAGTGCTGTACCAGGGTATGCGGCATATGAAGATAACAACTAAGATATACAAGAGAGGAAAATAACACTTAAAAAGAGCAAAAAATATTCCTAATAAGTCAAAACCGATGAAATTGTTGGGCAATTCATTTCTACATACAGAAGTTTTAGTTTCTGCAAATTTTTTATCAGAATATAGTTTGTTTATGTCAGCTCTGTGTGAGTGCCTTCTGCACCATCTAAAGAACAATAGAAAGCTTCTTTCTTTGTCTGTCATGATGGAAAAGGAACAGAAGGATCAAATGAAGTATGCTCATATGAACCTACCTCAAAAAAATATCCCTTCCATCATGTTTTTTTCCATAGATTTTAGGCACAAAATAAAATCATACTTTAGTTTGATTGATGTGAATCTTGTCATGGTTAGGAGGGAGGACTAAAGAACTTATAAACATTATCTTTAAGAAAAACTCGATCAGCATAAAACGTATTTAATCGAAGAAAAGTTAGAGACAGGTTAAACACCAGATGAACACACGTGTACAACTTCATGAACAACAAATCAGTCGCAACATTAAAGTTTTAAACTGTTTTCGCAATGATGACCGAAAATAATGACCAGAAGTTCAATTGTAACTTCACTGATAAATTGATAATAGTTCAATTAGTAACACACCCGACAGCTCTGTAATTACTTTATATGATTTTTTACAAACAAGTCGAGGCCAGAGACAAACGTTAATAGATAGATAACTAGTAAAGCCTCTTTAGATAATCATGACTAAGAGGTCAAAACAAAAGCACTTAACAAACTTGAAGATAAAATCCATTGTCTATGCAAGGACAACACCTGATTTAAGAAACATCTGTAGACACATAGAAAAAGATCAGTTAAGAAAAACCGGAGGATGGATTGAAAAATTTTATGGAAGATTGATAGAAGATTTTATGGGAGCATTGATAGGAGAATTTGGGAGATTTTTAAAAGAGAATTTAAAAGAAAAGGTAAAGAAAAAAAACTAAAGGGATATTTTCAAAGAGAAGAAAAAGAAAAAGAAATTTTCAAAGGTTTTAAAGTAAGAATAGTTCTAATATAGATAGACACTTTGGCCATGAATCCAAACGTGATAAGAGAATATTTTAAAGTGAATTTTGATTGCATATTATCAGTATTTGAAAATATTAAAAGAATATACTTGAGTTAAATATTTGAGACTATTTATTAAGTGAGACGAGAAAGACTATTAGTAAATATCATTTCATTTACACTTCGGTTAGTAGTTCCATTAGGATTTCTTTGTTAAGCTTTACATATCGCGAGGTTAAAATTATTTTGTTCTATCTTCCATTTTAAACGTTGGAAGAAAGTGAATTATTAATTTTAGTAAATAATGATTACTTTTAAAATAGATTTTAATTTTTTAAATTTTTAAAAAATTTTGCTTAAACATAGATTATTTTAAGCATAAGTTATAATTTCTTTAAAAGTTAAAGCTAAAATTTTAAATAAATTTTACTTTTAAAAAAAAAATCTAAAACTTTCTCCCAACGTTTAAACTTGAGGATAGAACAAAATAATTCCAACCTCGCGATATGTCTAAAGTGTTTAAAGTCGAGGAGTACATCGTTACACAAACAATGCACTAACCAAACCCTACCCGAATCACACACAGTCACACACACCCACACAACACTGAGGGCAACCCAATAACCCAATCATAAAACCCGAAGACTAAGCACACCTCCGCACTAAACAAATCACCGCCCTTACATTATCTCCACCCTCACACCATCTTCCCGCTCACAATCACCGCCCTTACTGTATCAAATAATAAAATTTCAGAGAATTCGTCAATACTTTCCTATTCCAGTTTATTTATTGTTGTCTCGCAAAGGAGGCTTTGCTGTTTTTAAAAGGATTTAAAAAAACAGATCGAGTTTACACTATTGAATAATATGCTAAACAAATAACAAGTTCCACGAAAGTTCAAAGGTTTGAACTGTTTATGGTTGACACTGATGAGATTAAAGTTTATAAGTAACTGGGGCAAAGCAAGAAAATGATAAAATCAACAGCTTTTTATCGTTTATTTCGTATTATGACTCTAGAATGGTAGCTGATGTCAAAAAAAAAAAAAATTGTTTATTTTTTTTTTTATCACGGATTAAATCTTGGTTTACCATTTTGAAATAATAAATAATAAGCAATCTCAGCGGGAGATGTAGCCATCGCTATATAATTCAGACTAATAATTTAAAAGCTTTGTCACCAAGAGGTGCAGGTAATAAGAAAACAGTTTCTTTTGATTTCTCAACAATTTGTGGACAGTGGCTTATAGGCTTTCTGAAATAACTGTTTCATTCTTTATAACTCCAAAGTGTTTAGCTCATTTGCAAGCTGTCTGCTTAAAGTGAATTAGGTTTTACGTAATAAAAGTTTAAACAATCATCTTGATCTATTTATAAATAGAGATAATCAATTTTAAGCCTTCGTTCTTCTTGCGAAATAAATCTGCGGAGCCTACTAAGAAGAAATAGTTAAAAAAGTGCGATTCAGCCCTTTTGCCTTCTTTATTCTTTCTACATTGGCGCTCTGCATACTTGGGTTTTTTCGTCATCCCTCACTCGGCTATAGTGCCAGTCCCCCACTCCATATCAAAAAATTTTGAGTTTATTTCTTAATAATCTAAATTTCCTCGATTTGAATTTTGCAACTACTGCGAGCCTGAGAACGAGCCTTTTTTGAACTTGCTGATAGGTGCACACTTTTAAAAAACGTTAAACGTTCCTTAATGTTAATGTTGATAAGCGTCTGAGATACTAAGCCTTCGAAACAACGTAAGATATCAAATAAATTTCGAAATACATAGGATTATTAAGGCACGAAAAAGGCACATCTCCTTCAAATATTTATTTTCTATTTCTGGATTAAATGAAAAAAACAGAAACAAACATAGTCTCTTTTTACTTTTACATTAAAATGAATTTAAATGATTGAAACTGAGACATCAAATAGCACTTTTTAAATCTAAAAAAACATCTAACTGGGACAAATTGCGACATCCAAGCTTTTAAAAGCTGCTACGTGGTTTGCAAACAAGTAAATGAAAGCTTAGACCGTTTTGAATGACATCAAGTGTAACCGAGCTAATATTATTTATTATTCTTTCTAGTTAAAAAAGCTGAACTTTAAGAAAAATACATTTCAAGATTCAAAATGGGAAACAATACTTTCGAGAAAGTTCTTTTTGCGCTTTTCTTGATTTTTTTCTTTGAAGGCATTTACACAAAATCCATCAAGAAAGATTCGTTGAGTGATTTGACAGATGATTTATCGGAAGAGATCTTAGATGATTTAGAGGATGAGATCGAGGAAGATGCTCATGTTAAATTATCTGACAGTCGATGGAGATTTCGCGTTCCTTCAAAAGCTAGATTGATTTGGAGAATGATAAAACCCGGATGTCTTGGTTGTGCTGGAATTTGTGAAGAAAAAGTTCCTGGTAGATGTGCCTGTCGACCAAAGCGAAACTGCAGATTTGGTTAATAGCAATAGAATTGATGCCTTTAACTAACTTTATAATTATCTTTTATTTTTTGCGTTGCTGAAATATTTTTACTTTGTATTACAGAGTTCAAAATTATTAAAAAAATTTTCTTCAATTTCCTACAAAACAGTCCACCCCTGAGTTACAAAAGGTTAGAAAAAAGTGATCATCTAAACTGCAACTGGTGAAGTGGGAGGGAATCAAATTATATCTAAAGTAAAATGCATATTTGCACCTCAGTGCTTGTAGAAAGTGAACCTTAGGCGTCACTGAGATTTAAAGTCTTTTGTATGAACCTTCAAAAACTTGAACATTTTTTGCATAAGATAAAACTTTGTTTATTTTTCCTTCAAATAAAATAGCATTTTAAAAACTGGAGATCTCAAGTCTGCTTAGATCTGATTATCACTTAGATTAAAACTAGTTTAAGTCTAAGTAGTAATTAGGACCTTAAGTGTTAATCAGGGCGATAAGGTGATAACCAGGGCAATAAAAGATAATCAGGACGATAAATGATAATCAGGACGATAAGGATTTTAATTTTCTTTTTTGGAATTCCACCATCAACTGCTTATATCTGGACTTTGGTCATAAATGACTTTAACAAGAAAAAAAAAAAAGAACGTTAAATATCAAAAATATCAAATAAATATACATAAATATCAAATAAATATACATAAATATCAAATAAATATATATAAGTAATAAAAAGTTTAAAAAGAGTTTAATTAAAGCAAACAATTTTTTTCTCATTTCAATTTGAAGAAAAAACAAAAGTTACTTATAAACAACGTTGAGAATTGAAAATGGATTGACTTTTTTTTGTTTTTAGTTGCATACTCACTATCTTATTTGACTGTTTCACACCCAACTGTCAGTTTTGAAGTTCATTTTCTGACCAAATCAAGTTTTACTTAAATATGATTCATCTCTCTTTACCAACGCCTTGAGTTAAAGGAAAAACAATAAAACATCGTTAATACATTTCAATAAAAGTTTGCACTTAAATTTTAAGAAGTAGTTGGAATTGTTTGTATCATAGATGTGCAGTCTTTAGTTTTGATACTTTAATACAAGTATGATAAAATACAAAAGAAGCATTAGAAAAGCAGTTTAACAATACCAGATAACTTTGAACTTAAGTTGATAGGAAAGTATTCGGATCTGTACACTAAGTACAGATCCTAATATTTTTTATTTAGGTTCCCCCCTCATGAGTCAATGAATTGTTTTTAGCTCCAACCTGCAAAGTAAAATATTAACAAAATTTGACTGCTTCATTCCATCCAGATGTAAAGACTTTAAAATTTTAGAACTACTAAATGTAAAAGATATTTTAAATAAGTAGATAATTTCTCGAGGCTTTTGCGAGCTCTGCACGCGGTGCTCAAATGAGGAACTTTTTTTAACAGAGTTGTATTAGGAGTAATGATGATTACTCATAAATATTTTCAAGTAATAAAAAGTAAAATTTCACTAATCTTAAAATCAACTTTTCTTTTTAAAATTATTTCTTGGAAAAGAATTGCTACTTCTTAATAGCAACAATACCCCCTCAGTAACCTTGGAGGGATTTGTAAATCTTTGGTAGTTTATCACTTATACTCAGTCAAGACTAAAAATAATTTCAAGAGTTAGACTTTAATATAGCGCCAAAATAAATAAGAAATTCGTAGGAAAACCAAAAAAATCACGAAGATCTTCATGAATAAAAGTGTTTTGTCTTGTCTGGCCACTGTAAATTTCAATTGGCAAAGAAATTTGTTTTTCGTGAAAAAAATTCGCCGCGTGGAAAACCTCTTTTGTAACATTGTGGCTTCCGCGTGGTTTGTAACTTATGGTTTTAGCACTCTGTTACTTAACAAATAATGTAATCAAAAAATGATGTTCGTAATTTTTTTAGTAAACTTTTATTTCATAATAGTTGAGTTTAGCTACTTCATCATTAAAATCAAATATTTCGAAATCAATGTTTATTAACAAACAATCATTAAGATGGCCGAAGATATCAGTTCTCAAAGTAAGATGGCCGAATATTTCACAGCAAAACTGAAGATAGTACAAAATAGCAACATTTATTCATCTGTTGTGAGAAAAAAGCCTTATCTAACATTTTCATGCACAAATTCTAATCAAATTTTTTGAAAAGAAAAACCAGTGAAAAGGAAAACAAGCAAGATCAAATATTTCTTCTACGGGGGTTTGGCAAACTCACGCAAGATTTGAATTTGCCGCAATTTGTGCAGTAAAGTGTGGGCAACAACAACAAAAAAGTTTGACAGCTGACAGTTTTGGGTAACTAAAAATGAAGCGTTACACGTGAGAACTACGCGTTTTCATTATTTAACAATATTTCAAAAATAATTAAAGTTTGGCGGCCACAGTTACGAAGTAAAATCAATATTCCGATCACATTTTGTACGAAAAAAAATTTCGTACAAAATATGATCGGAATATTGATTTTACTTCGTCGACTGAGAGGATTTGTGATGCAAAACACATTGGTTGTTCAAAAACAAGCCGCTCAAATGTCAATATGAAAGCTGTGCGTTTGAGTGGTGAAAGTCCAGGAACATCAATTCAGCGTCGTGTACAAGAATTGGAAGTTTCAAGAAGCTCTTACAGCGTATACTCATGGAAGATCTACGTCTTTATGCTTACATAGTTCAATTGACACTAGAACTGAACCCTAATAACCATGACTGATGACCAGCGAAGAAAGTTCGTGGATTACTGAACATTAACAAGTGAATACAGATTTTTCGAGCAAAATCAACTTAAGCGATGAAGCATATTTTTACCTTGATGGCTTTGTTAATTTTCAAAATTGCCGCATTTGGGGTTCTCACCTACATGTGAATGTGACTGAAAAAAATAAAATCCATCCACAACGTGTCACTGTTTGGTGCGGATTTCGGACTGGAAGCAACATTGGGCCATGCTTCTTTGAAAATGAGGTTGGTCGAGTAGTGACTGTTACTGTTGCTCGATATCGCGACATGATCGCAAATCTCTTTCTACCTATATTGGATGACATGTGGTTTCAATAAGACAGTGCCACATCCCATATGCGTATGAGCCAGCAAACTATTGGAGAACATTTCCCCAATGTACTGTTCCATAAAGAACCCTATCTTATGTTTTTTATGATTCAATAAAAAGATTACAATCGAAAGAAAAAAAAATTTTCTATTCAATTCAAATCTTGCTACACCCCGTAATAATGCTTACTTAGAGAAAAACACCTCTTGACAAGGATATTAACTATAAGATTGTAATTGATTACGTGAAGGTTAAAAAAATTGTAAGCAGTGTTCGGCTTAGAAGTGCATTTATGTCAGAAGTCTTCATTATGCAATGAAGACTTCTGACATAAATGACACAAAAAAAAACAACATTTTCTGACATGTTTTTCTTTTTTGTATAATTTACTTGATATATTATCCACAAGTATGGGGGCTATTGAAAACCAACTTTCAAGATAACAGAGGGAAAAATTTGATTAACCGACGTCAATTTGCTTTTTTATGTCACCTGTACAGGTTTCAAAATGGAAGTTTTAAGATTGTTTATCAATACCTTTTTTCAAAAAATCATAAAAAAGCAACTATAATAAAAGCATACTTCTTTTTATTTTTTCTTTGGTTAACAGAAAGTATATTTCTCTACTAAAACCACTAACAAGTTTATTAGCTTGTCCATTTTTTTAATAATTTAATTTACTTACGTGCATATGAAAAACATAGAAGAAAACTTTGTAAAAAAAACACAATATTTTAAAATGATTTTTGTTCTAATTACTTCTCAAACCAATGTTAGTTTAATCATTTTTCAAAAAAACGTTGCATAAAATTGTTAAAAATAACAAGTTTTATTTAAAAATGACGTTAAAAGTTACGTTAAAGATTTTTTGAGGCTGAAAGTTAAAATGCATAGATAATGATCGAAAAGCAGTAAACTTAGCAACAAAGTGGGATATAATAGGCATGAAGGATGGTCAGAGGACATAATAGGTATGAAGGATGGTCAAAGGATCAACAATAAAGAAGCATTATTAATTCCTGAAAATTGCATCAAAAGTATCTAAAAAATTTTAAATGACACTTGGCATTCTACGTCATCCAAGATCTGGAAGATCTGGAAGATATGGAAGATCTGGAAGATATGGAAGATATGGAAGATATGGAAGATATGGAAGATATGGAAGATCTGAAGGATATGGAAGATCTGGAAGATATGGAAGATCTGGAAGATATGGAAGATATGGAAGATATGGAAGATCTGGAAGATATGGAAGATATGGAAGATATGGAAGATATGGAAGATATGGAAGATATGGAAGATATGGAAGATCTGGGAGATATGGAAGATATGGAAGGTTATAAAAAATTTTGGGTGGGCCAAAAGTCTTATACTTCGTCAAGTTTGAACCAATCAAAAATTAAGTTATTCATGAACTTTGGAAAAGCTTAAAAATCATTTTCATCAGGAAAAAAGTTGGTAATCATGCAAAACTGATAATTATTCAGCCGTTAGAAAACCGATTATGATAATCAGAAATAGGCTTGCAAGATTAAGGTGGTATAAACCCAGTGAGCACGCCACGAAGTATAAACGTTTTATTCACGTATTTTATTCGTGTTTCCGAATAAAATACGTGAATAAAACGTTTATATTTTGTGGCGTGCTCACTGGGAAGAAAGAACTGCTTACACCACCAAAATCTCGTGAGTTTATACCACGTTAATCTGTGTGACTAGATCCCATTTGGAGAAGTTTGTTTTGAAAAATCTTGTTAAATGCAAATAAGATGCAAGACTTCCACGTTTTTACAAATACTACCATTGATGTTATTGTTGCTGCACCAATTTTGACTTATCGCAGGTGTTTTTTTTTTTTTTTCTTTTTTTATTGATTTTTTTTTTCTGTTTTAGTATGACATTCTCATTTAAAATTTACTTAAGAATGATATTTACATGAAGAAGTATAATGCAAATATCTTTTTAAGTTTTTAGGTCATGAAATTTTAAATTTTTGACAAAAAAAACTTAATTCTCCTAAAAAGTACAGAGAGCTGCTGGAAATTGTTTCGTGATGTTTCTGACAAGCGTGCATTCTGAGTCGGATGTCCACTTCATGGCGCTACTAATTAACAATATTTATCTTACACATTGATTTGAACTTTTTATTGAAGAGTTATCACGTTTAAATATTTAAGAGTGTTTTAATATTTATATCTATACTAATAAAAGTTCAAAATATTGTTTACAAATAAATAATGTGATTATTCTTTGTTCTTCTCCCACCCAAATCCCTAAAATGCTGAACATGGAAGATACAACAAGACTTTTTCGATCAATGTTTCAGAAATACGATGCATTTAAACAAATTACAGACTTGTGATTAGCAATAAAAATAAACTGATGATTGAAGAATAGAATAGAAGAGTATTTTAATTTTTTTTTATTTAAGAAATTAATTTTATCAATGATAAGAAAAAAACTTTTGTAAGTATCATTAACAAGTATCATTAGCATGTGACACGATTGTTGTATAGCACGTAAGTTTTAAAGATCATACTTTAAAATATCGGATTCAAAAAATCTTGCGCATGCGGGAGAGAAAGAAAACGACTTATTAGCCCAATATTTAGACAATGAAATGAGGTAAAAATATTCCACAGCCTAAAGACAGAAACTTTCATTTGTTTTGATGCTCAACTCATTCAGGTTTATGGTTTTTCTTTTGAAAAAACTAGAAATATTCAAAACTGTTTTATCCAAAGATATTAATTTTAATTTTGCTTAACCAAGCTGATCGTTATATATCAAACTAAAATTATAATAATTACAAAGAATTTAAATATTTATATAAAAATGTGAAATGCTAGACCATATCCATAAATATTTACATATTATTTCTTTATGATGAGTATGTTTTATTTTTATGCATGTGGTATGTTTATATTTATACTTTAGAAATGCACACTTTTTAAATTCATGTATCCATATTTAACATAGGTTTGATATATTTCATGAAATGATATATCAATGTAGATATATGTAGTATATATATTATATATATATATATATATATATATATATATATATATATATATATATATATATATATATATATAAATATGTATGTATTTGTTTACAATTTTTTTCTAAATATTAGTCCCCAATCTTGATTGTCTGCAAAAATATTTAGAAAAGGGCAAACATGTTGTTTATCACAACTCTTCATATTTGAAAAATAATATAATCTACAATTCCAGCTTATGAGATATAGGAAAGAAATGAGCAACCAAATGATACCTTGACAAATGATGTATCTGCTTTATAGAATGAAAATTATGTAAATTAAATTTATCTGTATAAAATCAGGCCTTTAAAGTTTTGTTTATATGTTACTTAGTAAATATTGTAGCTGTTGTATAATTCTAAAGAAAACTATTAATTAGGAGAAATGGTCAATGAAACGATAAACAAATTTATATAAGTAAATTAAATAAATTTATACTTACTAACATCTATTAAAATAAATAAATTTATTTTAATAGATGTTAGTAAGTACAAATCTTAACCTATTTTCAAATAATTTGATTATTTTAAATATAAAGTATGAAGTGTAAGAGAAAATGATTTTTTTAAAAATTCAAAAGAACAAACATTAAATATATACTTGTATAACTAAATTTTGCATTTTATAATTTAGAATTTATGCAATTTAATGTAGTGCATGTGCTAAATTCAAAATTATGTAGCAGCTGCACATAATAACTTTTCAGCTTTTACAACTGCAGATATATTTCTCATTTTTTTAAAAGAAATTAAGCTCTTGTTTTTCATAAAATTCTAGGGATAATTTGCTGAAAATAAAGCTTAAGGAATCTTAACTATCAGCAACAGAGGGTAGCAAGTAGATTATTAATTTAAGAGTATCACCAGGATCCAGAGTGCAACAACATTTTGCTATAAATTATTGTAAGCAGAAAAAAAAAATTCCATAAAAATTTTTAAAAAAATTCTAAATGGTTTTTTCAAATACAGTAAGTAAATTTGGTCAATATCTTTTTTAATTTTTATTTTATCAAAGTTTTACAAAAGGTTTCAACATAATCTTACTGTGTTTTATACATATTTGTATATATAAAGCATATTAAGATTTTCTTGTTAGGAAGGTCCAAAAAATGAATTTTAATAGATTAGGTCTTCATTAGCCTTATTTTCTATTCCAAGCCATGGTTCTACAGAAATTAGTACTATTTGATTGATATCTAGGGGTCACTCAAGGTCAAACTGTTTGATATTATAACTGTTTGTCATTATTTTGATGAATCTTACACAAAGTGTAATCAAATCTGTTGCACAAAGTTTGTTTAGAAAGGTACATTTTTTTTACAATGCCAAAAAAAGATATTGTTATTGATTTTCATCTCTTGGGGTTATGCCCGAAGACATTGTAGCAAGACTTAGGATAAGTTAATTTAAAAAGTTCGGTCACATAGAGAGCAAACCAAGAAGTGGTAAGAGAAAGACTGTAAGGATTTAAGGTTTGTTAGAGCAGCCTAATGCTGGATTCTGTGCAATCTGCATGTCTGACCCATGAAAAATATGGCCAAGGAACTCTCTGTGAGTGAGCAAATAATCAGAAATGTTGTTAAATAAGACCTGAAGGCCAAGTCTAAAGCTGGTTCCGAAAGGTACCTCTTACAGAAGAAGTCAAATCCAAATGAGTTCAGAGAAGTAAGAAACTTTTGTCTATCTTTAAGAAAGGTCAACTAATTATTCTGTTCTCAAATAGAAACCTTTTTACAGTGGATTCTATAATAAAAATAGGAGAATTGATTAGTACATGAGCACCTCAAAGTCAGAAGATGTTACAGAGTGCATTAGGTTCAAATTCAGGACAAATTATCCTGCTTCTGTAATGATATTTGAAGTTGTTGCCTCCAATTGCCTGAAGATGCCTGTATTATTGATGCAATGGTCAGAATCAATGCAGATGTTTGCAATAAAATCTTGGAAGACCATGTCCAGCCACAGATCACCCTTAACTTTGACCCTCATGCTAAAATTGTGTACCAGCAGAATGGGGTTCTATCTCATACAGTAAGAAAAACTTAGGAATGGCTCAGAAAAAACAAAAGCTTTTTGGGAGAAAGTTTTGTGACCACTGAGTTTCCCAGATTTTAATCCTCTGACCTGCAGTATATGGCTATATGTTAAGTAAAAAGCCTTGTTACAAGTAATGTTAGGTAACAAGTAAAGTAATAGTGTATTGCTTGTCAGTTTTTGTACATTTGCCACTCTTCCTCGCAGTATTTGAATGTGAATGTGTGATGGGTTTTTTGACAAAGTTTTTGTATTAACTCATGACCAAGCACCATTGCAACTGCAGAAACAATATGTGGCACCTTTGTCAAGTATATTTACTCTGCAACAATGGGATCTTCAGAATGCTGACATTTACTTGTTTTTGGCCAAGATTTCAGTCTAAGCTTAAGAGCACAAGGTTAGGAATCATCATTGGAATCTGCAGGGTGAGAAATGGAAGTGGTTAAGATGTTATTATGGAGTCCCAAAACTGCCATTTATTGGACTCAACCACTCACTAGATTGGTAGACATTTTAGGAAAGATTGGATGAGTACTTGATGGTAGAAAGGGAAGTTATTGGGTTTGCTGTATAAGTTTGAAAATTTTCTTCTCAAATACACATTTTAAGAATAATTGACATAAAAAATGATGTTTCTTTTAGTCATGAGTCACATAGACCAAGTTAAAAATTAAAAAAATATCCCAAATTGTTTGAAGAAGTGAGCCTGATACCTTTCCCTATCAACCAAACTTTTCCTTATAAACCATACTGAAATTAGATAAATTAAATATTATGACAAGTTGACACTACAACTGAACTGGTGCAGTATGCACACCCAACTATTGGTTACATCATGCTGTGCATTATTACTGGAATGTTCTGGACCTTAAATGACTTTGAGTGACCCCTAAACTTGCTCCAATCTGGCTATATACACTTATTTTTAGTTTAAATAAATAAATTATTATGTTCAGGAGTTAGAAAGCTTTAAAGTAAAATGATTAGAAATCCTGTTTAATGACTTTGTAGCAATATCATATGTTAGGTGTTAAATAGGTTTTAATGCTGTATTTTAAATTAATACTTTATCCGATAAGGTTCCTTCATTCCTCAATTACATCTCATTAAAAAGCACTGAAGCTCAAAATACTTTCTGATTTTAGGTCCCATCATCTACCACTGACCTCACCCCTAACCCATTTACATTTAAGCCTCAGATATATTAGCCCAAATATGGTGAATTTTGTGCATGAATAAATAGAGCTTAAATCTGTTGATCTTTATATTTTGCATCTATGCATGATGCTTAGGTTTGATTTTATCAATCAACCTTAATATCACCAATTTTTTTTTTTTAGAAATATTAATGCACAAACATCTTTTTCTTTTTCTACAACAACCAACAATTTTTTCATTACCAAAAGTCTTACTTCGCTTTCAATTTACTTCATATAAACATAGCCAAAGGAACATGAAGTTTCTGAACCAGATTGAAGCTCAAAATATAGATGTAGAGTTAATAAATGATTATAAGTACACTATCGAGCAGTTGATGGAGTTGGCAGGTGAGCATGAAACTTTTTACTTGTTTTTACTCTCTTTTTTAAATACATTTTTAATATTTCTTTTTAAGTTAATTTTTTTATTATTATTATTAGTTCTGGATTTAAAAGATTCGTTTTAAAAATGCTTCCCTATTTAAAACAAATTTTAGCAACTTGTATTAGAATACAAGCATATATACAAATTCATATATTCAATACATAGAATAAATGAATTCGCATTCTTATACAATTTACCTTGAGAGAAAATGTGATGAACTCAGTTGTTAATTACTCTAGCCGATGAGCTTTTTTTTTTCCCACCCAAACGGTGCTTAAGAGATAAGTATTTTTGATGGGAGGTTATAACAAAATATCCAGATAAAGAATTTTTTTAACAATCAAGTTTGATGAATAAAAATCAGGAGTTTTGAATTTAAAATGCTGTTTTGTTGCATTTTTTATTTAGTTCTAATATACGGTTATCTTGTTTCAATACAAATAATCATCTTTTTTTCTTTCTTTTAGTAGGTAAAAACTTAAACATTTACAGTGATATACTTTTACTAAATGTTAAATTTACGGAATGTTAAAAAAAGAAAAAATCTGATTTTTGTCAGCCTTTGTAAGCACTTACATTTTGTGGTTTATTTATCATTTATTAGTAATCGATGGTTTACTTAATCCTTTGTTTTTTAGGTTTAAGTGTTGCGAGTGCTGTAGCAAAATCATTTCCGTTGGATTCCTTATCAAATCCAAACAAAAAGATATTAGTGTGTTGTGGACCAGGTAACAACGGAGGAGACGGACTTGTTGCTGCACGTCATCTTAAGTTATTTGTGAGTTTTTTTGGCTAAAAAATTTATTTAAAAACAAATATTTTGAATTTAGATAAAATATTCAATCACCTGCGAATCATTGAACATTTTATGTTTTAAAAAATCTGAATCTTTCATTTGCTAAGTGAACGATTGATGATGTAAAGTGTAAGAAATGTAAAGTGAACGATTGATGATGCAAAGATTGATAAATGTAAATGATTGATGATTGAAGTGTAAATGAACGATTCAGATTTATTTATGAAATCGATTTAGAATGTAGAAAAATCGGCGTGTTTTTTAGAGTGGGATTTTGAAAAAAATACTTTTTACTTTTCATACATTTTAGAGGTACACAGAATCACATGTAATTAGATTTTCCTCTCAATCATAAACTGTATGTGATGACAACATTTACTGAAAATTCTTTTAAGATTAATAAGTAAAAAAGTTTGGTTTTATTTCACAACCTTTTTTTATTTTTAGTTGTTTTTTTTTTTCTTTTTTTTTTTTCAGGGTTATTCACCGGAAATTTATTACCCAAAACGACCGAACAAAGATCTTTTCAATAATCTTGTCATTCAGTGCAAGCGACAATTTATAACTTTTATAGAAGAATTACCGGACGCCGGTTATATTAACGAAAATTATAACTTTATAATTGATGCAATATTTGGGTTCAGCTTTCGCGGAGACGTGCGTCCACCTTTCGATTCAATGATTGAAATGTTAAAAACCGTTTCAATACCATTGGCATCTGTCGATATCCCTTCAGGTACTTGCGCCATCTTTCTTTTTGGAAATTGTTTTATAAATGTTTTAAACTTTCTTTGACGGTTTTTTGTTTTATTTATTTTTTTTTTTTTTTCGTGTCACAGGTTGGAATGTTGAAAATGGCAATCCTGATGGAATCAAACCCGATGTTCTTATTTCCCTCACTGCACCTAAACTTTGTGCAGCAAGATTCAAAGGTGAACACCACTACCTTGGAGGTAGGTTTGTTCCCAAAGCTGTTGAGAATAAATACCACTTAGACCTGCCTTTCTTTCCTGGTACAGACTGTGTTGTACTGTTACCAAAAATTAAGTAGATGCCTTTTATTTAAGAGGTTTCTCAGTGGTTGTAATAGGTGGAAAATAATATCGAGATAATGCGAGATAAATAGTGTTCATATTTTGTTTCAGGAAAGTCTTTTGATCTTATTTAAGATTCTTAATTTCAATCAGTTATCTAGATGATTTAAATTTGATTTACATGTACACCTGAATGCAACGAGACTCTTTCAAAATGTCAAATTCATCTTCCTGATACTGGTACTTAATGGACTAAACTCTATTTGTAAGTACATAATATGTGGTTTTTATTGATGCATGTTAATTGACCATTGATCATTGCAAAGAAAGTATCGATGACATAGTGTCTACTTTTTTTCTTCCTTGTCAACTGGGTAGAGAACACAAAATGAAGAGTTACACTCATTCATTAAACGCGTGTTACGCGCATTCATTTAAACACATGTTTAGGAGTCTAGCCAGCCTAGAGAAGTAGGCCAGACTTAGCTCGTGTATATCACATCAATTGATGTAGAAGTTTTTCCAAGTGGCGTAAACAGTGAAACTTCTAAGTAAACCAAACAAAAAAATTTAAATGGAATTTATTTTAAACAAATATTTTTAGAACGTAATTTTAAACAAGCAAATATTTTTAGAACTTAATTTACAGTAATTATAATTTTTTTTTTTTTTTTTTTTTTTCTCGATTAAAAAAAGAAGTTTTGTGGAGCTTTTCCACGAATTTTTCATCGTTGTTTTTTTTTATGCACATATTTATCTCCGAATATACTGTTAAAATATCCTGCTAAATTTAGTCATTAAAATTTCCCCAGCATAAATAGTTTCACAAAGACATCTGCAAGAGCAAATTAGTACTGCTGAAAATTGCCATAGTGCGGGCAAATATACCAAGTTCTATTATTGGGTTCTCCTAAATTTTCTTTTAAATTGTCGATTTCAGAAAAAACTGGTAAAATAGCTAGTAACAAGTAGTGAAAGGATGGAAGGTAAAAAAAAACAATAGCCTTTATTGCTTGAGTATATTGGTAAATGGCGTCTGCTTTTGGACTATTCAGGTTTTCCACACACCGCGTTATACATTTGGATTATGAATTAATATATCGTTTAATGAAGTTTGATTTGCACCTTTTTTTAATGTGTTTGTGACATTCTTAAAGTCCAGTGACGTATTCTTGTCGCTAAAAATGATTTTAAACACATTCGATGTATACACTACGTGTATTTGAATTAGATTCTATTATGTCTTACTATACTGCTTATGCTACTATACATACTTTTGTAGCAAATAAAATTGTTCTGGTAATGAAGGATAGTATGGACTTTACAAATAACACTTCCGTTTGGGGTTTCAAGATAAGATGTCATTTTCCTAATTGATTTTTCTTCCATAACATTCCGTTAGGGAAGAAATATCAATTAGGAAAAAACTACGATTTCCAAAAACAATTTATTTTTATTCATATCACTAAAATAAAGTAAAATAAATAAAAATTTATTTTTATTAATATAGCTATCAACATAATTAGTGATCAGGAAAGAAAATATTTTCTCAATTTTGTACAATTAAAATGTAGTAAAATTATTCTTGTCTGAAACAAGAAGCAGCATCAAAAGTTGCAGGTTTTTGTTAACTTTAACTCACTCAACATAAGACGTCTTTAAGACGACTTTAAGACGTCTAGACGACTTAATGATGACTTAAAGACGTCTTATGGGTAGGTGGGAAGGACCTGATCATCTTTCATTCGTAGGCCTCAAAAGTATTGGTTAATGAAGAAAACTTTTAAAAATACAAAGTATGATCTTAAAACAGTTACTTATGAACGTAATCTACATTTAACAAGTTATTAAGAAGTTGTATTTTTGTGCTTTGGTTGATAATTTCTTAATTTTCACCAAATATGAGAAAACTGCACAGCAGCAGATAAGATTTTTGTAACTAGCTTGCTCAAGCAACATAAGCATCTTTATTGCGACGTGAAAAGCATCAGAATTTCACCAGAAGTTACGACATTTTTTGCTATCTTTAAAGACTGAGTTTTATGAGATTTTTTTACAGATTTTTGTGAGTAGAGTAAGATTTTAAGAAGAGTTTCACCCAACAAATCGAGAGGTTAGAATTATTTTGTTCTATCTCTAAGTTTAAACGTTGGGAGAAAGTTTTTGATTTTTTTCTTAAAGTAAAAGTTGTTGAAAATTTTAGCCTTAATTTTTAAAGAAATAATAACTAATGCTTTAAATAATTTGTTTAAACAAGTTATTTAGAAAAAAAATTGTAAAATCCCAGTGGGCACAAGAACGTTTTGCAAACGTTTTTTAAAGGTCCCGTGAAACGTTTTTTAATGGTTTTTTGAACGTTCATATGAAACGGTGGCCGGACGTTTTCCTAAAAACGTTTTTTGAACGTTTTCTAAGGGTCTCACAAAAACGTTTTTTAATGGTTTTTTGAACGTTCATATGAAACGGTGACCGGACGTTTTCCTAAAAACGTTTTTTGAACGTTTTTTAAGGGTCTCACGAAAACGTTTTTTTGATGGGTTTTTATTGTGTAAATGAAACGTTTTAATCTTTTCAAGAATTATCCTAAATGGATTTATTTAAGTATAAGTTATTTCAGTAAATAACTTATGTTATGCAGAAAAAAAATCTTTTACAAACGAAAATTTAGGAGCAACAGCCTTGATCCCGATAATTTAATAAATTTCTAAAAGTTGAATTTTCTGTTTATTTATAATATAAGCATACAAAAAAAGCATACATTTATAAATAAGCCTACAAAAACGTAATAAAATAATTGTTACACTGTTCTGTCAAGAGCTCTCTTCAAATGATCTTCAACTTATCGACCGAATCGAACTTCGTTGTATGTGACACCAGTGTTTCTAAAAACAGAAATACTATAGAAATCTTTCATGGATTCCAACTAGCACATATAAAGGGTGTTACTTGAACAAACATTTATACTCATGGTAAATTCTACACTTTACTTTTAGTTTATTTAACAATTTTTTTAACCTTGTTATAATTTGATTATGTAATAAAATAAAAAAAAAAAAAAAACCTGATGAAAGTTCCTCATAACAATAAATTCAAGTGATGCTTCTTGGGTAGATTTTTAAACTTGATGAAAAAAAACTTCATATATTATTTATTAACGTTGGAAATACTTTCAAACTTGATAAAAAATATTTATTTACAAAAAATGTTTAATAAAACCAGATGACATTCTTTGATAAACTTACATTCAGCAACTTTTTGCACTTTAAAAATAGGACTTGCTTCTCTTATGTGCAAATAACTGTGATATGCTGCACTGTTTAATTCAAATATGAATAGAAATAGCTTCATACATTTATTAAAAAATTTATTTATAGAATATTTTTAACTCAAACATACCTTGCATTCATTTGCTTGTAACTATGTCTGCACCTTTGATACTCATAATTGCGAATAATAATTTTAACAACTGATTCTTAAAAGCATTTAGGCTTTCAGCATTTACCATCTCACCTGGTAGGCAATTCCAGCTGTCGATAACTCAATTTGAGAAGAAGTTACTTCTGTTATTATTTGATCAAACTATCTCTTTCACAAATCAACTTCTATGACTGTGGCGAGATGCAGAACGCATCGGAGTGTGGTGCCAGTTAACAGTTTCTTTACTATACTCGATTTTAAAAAGCTGTATTAAGACTCTACAATGATATCTTTCTTTGTAGGTGGTCATTTTTAAATACTTAAAATGAAATCTTAAAAAAAAATTACATGCAATATATATATATTTATATCTATGTATGTATGTATGTATATATATATATATATATATATATATATATATATATATATATATATATATATATATATATATATATATATATATATATATATTTATATGTATATGTATATATATATATATATATACAGTGCTTCCAGAAAGTATTAGCGCACTCGTAATTTTTTTATTATGGACAACTTCAAATCAATATAAATTGTAAAGTAATTTAAATTTTGAACTAATTTTTTTTTTAAATGAAAGGTAAAAGTAATGAAATTAAATTATAATGTCAAATATTGTCAACCTGCTTGTTTTTTTTATGAGTTAATTAGAAGTTTAATGATTACTCGGAAAAATTTCTGAAATTAAGCGTGCAAAAGTATTAGCGCACTCATTTAAAATGTATTAGCACACTCGTTTAATTCCTTTGAGAAAAACTTTTTTGGTTAATTTTTGTTAAAAACTCTCTGCTGATTAATAATAGTCAATAAAAAAATATAAGAGGAATAAATTGAAGTGGCGGAAAATCATTTGAAATACAGCTAGTTAAAACTTTAAAATTGCAACAACAAAAATATGGGTTTAAGGAGCATATCAATTGAAACAAAGTGGCAAGTTGTTGGCCTGAACAAAAGTGGTCTCAGCAATCGAGAAATCGGACGTCAACTTGATATCAGTGAATGCAGCGTTAGAACAACGCTCAAAAATTATAATGAGTTTGGAACAGTCAAAGACAAAAGTCGCTCTGGTCGTCCCAAAAAAATGTCAGAAAGGGACGAAAATAAAGCAGTTATGCTCGCTAGACGCAACCCAAACATGAGCATAGCCGAAATCGACTCAGACCTGAATACAGCGTTGGGTGCACATCAAGTTAGCCGATCAACAATTAGCAAGCTTATGAAGAAAAAACACCTCTATTCATACCTTGCAACAAAGAAGCCACTATTAAGCATCAAAGACCGTCTCAAGCGTAGAAAATGGTGCAAAGAGAGAGCTGCATGGACTGTAGAGCAATGGAGAAAAGTAATTTTCTCGGACGAGTCAAATTTTGAAATTATTAATCGCAAGAAAAGGGTTGTTGCGAGGAGATACAAAAACGAAAAATATAATCCTCGTTTTATCATGTCAAAAGTTTAAGGAGGAGGAGGTTCAATTGGCATTTGGGGCTACATTGCTGGATCTAGCAATGGACTGGCGCATCTTTACACTGATCGCCTTAATCAACATCGATATAGAGAGATATTAGAAGATTATTTAAAGCCATCAATGGACGTTTTCAAGGCTGAATCCAACTGGCAATTTCAACAAGATAACGCTCCTTGCCACACAGCACGCTCAATAAAGCAATACATGGAAGAAAAACGGTTGAATCTAATGCCTTGGCCCGCTCGCTCACCTGATTTAAATCCTATTGAAAATCTTTGGAGTTGGATGGACTGCAAATTACAAAAAAGCAAGCCCACTAACTTGGTGCAGCTCAAAACGCAAATCCAAGAGTTGTGGAACACCGTGCCACAAGAACTAATCAGAAAACTTATAGATTCTATGCCGCGTAGAGTCTTGGCATGCCTTAAAAACAAAGGTGGTCACATAAAGTATTAAACTTTCTTAGAATCTTTGAAAAACTGTAAGTGCGCTAATACTTTTGCACGCTTAATTTCAGACATTTTTCCGAGTAGTCATTAAACTTCTAATTAACTCATAAAAAAAACTAGCAGGTTGACAATATTTGACATTATAATTTAATTTCATTGCTTTTACCTTTCATTTAAAAAAAAAATTAGTTCAAAATTTAAATTACTTTACAATTTATATTGATTTGAAGTTGTCCATAATAAAAAAATTACGAGTGCGCTAATACTTTCTGGAAGCACTGTATATATATATATATATATATATATATATATATATATATATATATTAGGGCTTGCAAAGTTAACGCGTTAAAAACGCGTTAAAGCGCTAATAATTTAACGCAAGTTAAAAAAATTAACGCAGATGAAATTTTTTAACTC
This sequence comes from Hydra viridissima, assembly GCF_058129835.1. Lineage (NCBI taxonomy): Eukaryota > Metazoa > Cnidaria > Hydrozoa > Anthoathecata > Hydridae > Hydra > Hydra viridissima. Next base: position 561,201 of record NW_028324316.1, on the reverse strand, counting down.
ATAAATTTTCATAAAACCCTAACCCTAACCCTGACGATTAGATTAGATCATAAATTATTTTGGCGATGCTAATTTTGGTTAGCATCAAAAAATAATTTTTGAGCAATAAAGAAATTTTTATACCACTTTCTTATTTCTAATCAATGTTTACTCATTGATGATGCCATTTTGTTTTATTTGTCTCAATTATGTCTCTCTTACCTTATAATTTTTGTTTTCGAAATTGTTTTGATCGCGTTGTTGTTTTGTTAATAAATTTATTAAATTTCCAAAATTTTAATATCTTATCCTGATGAACTTTATTTGTTAATAATTTAAATTATGGGTTCAAACGGCAATCAATCTATCCTCAACGGAGCCTTTATTTTTAAAGACGAATCAAAAAAATTGGTTATCTGTAAATATTGTTCCAAAGAATTTGCATATCACCGAAGTCTTACAACGCACAGTGGAAAATTGTAGAGCAACAGCATATCATAAATGTTTTTTACTAATGTCGCTACTGTCATTATATTTCAATTTTATTTATTAGTTTAATAGTCAATCATTACTATAATGCAGGAATTTCATATAATTTTATGTAAAAATAAAAGATTTGAAGCCCTACTGTTTATTACTTTTACGGATGTTCATTTCAAACCTGTTCGCTTCATCACTTTAAAAGTTAATTTTCTATAAAACTTTCTAGGAATAAGTATAAAGTATTATATACTTTTGAAAAGCTCATGTTATGGAAATTTTAAGAAAATTTTACATTTTTACTTATATGGTTCAGTTTAGGAGTAATTATTTGAACAATAAAATATATGAAAAAAAATAATATTCTTCAAGTTCACTGAGACTTTTAGTAGTTACCCACGCTTCCCCACGCTTTACATTTAATGTAGTATTGTAGCCTAGGTGTTTATTAAAAACATGTATAAGAATGAGTTGCAGAAACGTGCGGTTTCCGAAATTATCGAGAAAAGAGTGATAAAAGTAAAAAAACAGAAAACCGCTTTTTATCGTGGTTTCAAATTTTGTTCATTTATAACAATAGCTTGGTATATGTTTTTTAATTTATTATCAGTTTTTTATTGATACCATAGCATTCTTGTATTTTTGCACTCATTTTGTGGTGAATGTACACTGCCAATATATAAAGAGTTGAAACATTTATATCAGTATAACAAATTCACAGTGGAAATTAAACCGACTCGTTTGACTATTGAATCTTACTTAAGTTACTTTTGTGACTTGTTAAAATGACAACTTTTAAGTGTTTGAAATGTAAATTATTGCTTTCCTATATTGATGGAGGAAAGACAGTTGAAGCACTGTCAACAATTTTAAAAGAAAATTATCAATTTTCTGGGGACAACTTGTGTTTCATCATTAGTGATATTTAAAGGCACATTATTCAGTCTTTTAATAAACGATGGATACTGGCGTCACGGAAAAAGGAAGCTTTTTTATCTAAGAACAGTAATTGGTTGGATATTGTGTATCTTTACCTAACTCAGAAGAGGCAATTACCGACTCCACGCCATCTACCTCTTTTGAAAAACGTGGAAGGCCGTGCGTGTCTTATGGAGATTCGTCAGAATCCAGCAAAAGAAGAAAAAATACCATGTTACTTAAGGAATATGGATTTGAACATATCTTTAATACATATCTTCAGGTGTTGCGTTTAATAGGAGAAGAAGCAGAAGCAAAACTTGTGGAATCATTAAGGATTGCTGATAAAGAAAGAAAAAAAATTAATATCGAGTTTTATGGAAAACGCAAGCCAGAAAAATATGCTAACGAATGAAAAAGCACTCAGCATGTTTATTAATTTAGATTTAACAAAAGCACAGTATTTGTACATGAGGAAGATGACAAATGAACGAAACTGTTCCATATTCCCACCATATTGTAAAATTCAAGAAATTAAACAGACCTGCTATCCACCATCTTCTGCAATAGAAATTACGAACACACATCCGAAAATTCTGGAACTGCAAGATTTATTGGATCACACTGTAGCTAGAATTTTGACCATAGATTCCGTGTACAGTATTGAATTCAAACATTTACTTTCATATAGTAAATGGGGCTGTGATGGTTCCTCTGGCCAAAGCCAATACAAGTAGAAACTTCCAGAGGAATCTGAACTTATTTCTGATGCAAATTTGTTTACTAGTTCTTTGGCGCCTATCAAACTAATTGATAAAGTAACTGGCGCAGTTGTTTGGCAAAATCCGGCAACTTCATATGTTCGTTTTTGTCGACCTATATGCATAGAATTTTGCAAAGAGACTTCTAAGAAAACTAAAGTCATTGTAGATGAAGTAAAGAGCCAAATAAACTCTTTGCGTGAAATGTGCAAGAACTTGATGAAGATACTCTGCAGCTTTTGAAAGTCAACGAACTGATTTCAGGAACTGAAAGTCCCTATGTAGTTATGATATAGTACCTTTAAGGTGGTACCAGGGTAAAAAACGGCTGTTTTTGATAAAATTTTGAAAAATACCAAAATTAATGTTTTGAATTCTTAAATCTACCTATTTCACTATGTGTTTTGCAAAAACGCATATTGAACAACGACCTTAGAAACGCTTTTTTTCTCGCTAAATCTCAATTTTTCAGAAAAAATAAGTTTTCATAGAAAATAGATAATGGGCTGAAATTTTGCAGGTTTAAAGATGAACATATTACGAATGTTGTCTATGAAGCAAATTTTTGTTATTTTTTATTTAAAACCCATTTTTATCATGCTTTGGTCCCAAACTTCCCTTATATTTATATCTTAAAGTTCGAATGTCAACCTGGTAAAATTAAAAACGTTTTAAAAAATTCTGCTTTTAGAAAACATTCTTAATACATTGAAGAATTCATGTTCAAATTTTCAAGCAGTTTTGACTCTTTTTGAGTTAGTTATATTAGATGAAAGAATAAACAGTTTTGGGGGTAACATAACACTAATTATGCACATAATTAATGACGTCATCACTTTTTTTTTTTTTTTGGCTACTGTTTTATATATTTTTTTTGTTCATTAATAGAAAAGAGCTAAAGTCTATTAATAGTTTTCAATTTCTTGTTAAAAAGTTACCTTTACCCTGGTACCACCTTAATATACCTATACATTATTTCATAAAAACAACTATTTAAAAATTGTTATTAAGAAACTGTCTTAAATATTTCTATAATTAGTAGGTAAGCACTTTATGTATTTTTCGTAGTTTTTAATAATTTTAAGGTATTTTCATATATTTGTAAAGCATTGTGTTAAAGTGTAAATTAACAAACTGCCAATTTTGAAGTTTTTGATTTTTATTTATTTATTTTTAATATTGTATTACAAAAAATTCTTATAAAGAGTATTTCACAAGAAGCGTCATATACTACTTTACATTTGTGCAAAATTTCAAATCTCTATTTTTAGTAACAAAAAAGTTATCGATTTTTGGTCCGAAACACACCTTTATTTTCCACTGTGCAACGCTTCAGTATCATTTGAACAGTAAACACGTGTTCTTCGCAACTACTAGTAAAAATCAAAACAAGATCGTGAGTTCCTCAAAACAACTTACAATTGAGGACAGTATTAAATCACAAAATGGCGTAAATAAACAAATTTCTGCAGATAAATCAAAGGAAATTACGGAAGCCATTGTTTGCTGGGTTGCCAGTAGCTGTCGACCACTCAACATTGTTACAGATCCAGGTTTGACGAATGTCATTCGAACAGCAACGTCCGACTACAGTTACAATCTTCCCTGTCAAAACACAATTAAAATTAAAATGCAAACACTCTATGAAGATGAGAAGAAAAAAAAAATAGACCTCGTAAACATGGCTACTAGTATAGCAATTACCTGTGATCATTGGTCTTCAATGGGTAATGTCAGTTACCTTGGTTTAACATGTCATTTGATAGATAACAACTGGATGTTGAACTCATTTGCCTTAGGTGTTCATCAAACATTGGACCGACACACCAGTGACAATGTTTCAACCCACATCAGAAATATTGCAGATGAATGGGGATTATTTGAAAAAATATTTTCTATTGGTACTGATAACGGTAGAAACATTGTAAAGGCTGTATCAAGTTTTCCCTTCAAACATCTTCCATGTTTCGCACATACCGTTCAGCTAATTATAAAATCTACCATTGAAGAGACTGCATTTGACATAACACTAGCTAAATGTCACAGAATTGTTGGACATTTTAAACATAGTCCAGCAAATAATATGGAATTACATGAAAATCAGATTGACCTCGACCTGCCACAAGAAAATCTAATTCAGCATGTTGTTACAAGGTGGAATAGCATGTATGATATGCTGAGACGTATGTTGAAACATAAAAAAGCCATCACAGTAACACTTGATGAGCAAAACCATTACTTACAGACTTTGACAGAAAGAGAGTGGGAAAAAATGGAGAAAATTGCTGATGTTTTGCAACCATGCAAAGTGGCTTCAGAATTGTTAGGTGGTAATAAATACGTATCTAGTTCGGTGGTTTTACCAATTATATGCCACTTATCACGTGAAATTGTTATTCAAGATGATGATCCTCGTTACATCGCGCTATTTAAAGAAAAATTTGTAAATGAAATGGAGCGCAGATTTAATGATTTTTCGAATGATAGTTGGTTGCAAATCTCGTCAGCATTGGATTCAAGATTTAAAAATTTATCGTTTATAGCTTCAAATGAAAGATCAAATGTCTGGCAGAGATTATCGAAGCTTCTTGAATCTGTTCCAGACCTCAGACCAGTATCAATAGAACAAGAACCAAAAGAGGTGAGCATTTTGTAGTAATAAATTTGATATTGTTTTTTTATTGAATTATTCTAATGACATAATAATAGATTCAAAATTGCATTTATTAAAATAATCGTTTTAATGATAGATAAAACTCTATGAGTACTATAATATTAATTGAAATAGTTAGATAATATCTATATGCTTTATTTATGGTAATATTTGAATAATTATTTTGCAACAGCCATCAGCAAAAAATTTTAAAATGGCATTCAATCTACCAGATCTGGATGAAGTTGATTCCCCAAGTGAAGATGAAGTGAGTCGATATCGAAAAGAACCCTGCGCCAAAATGGATTCAGATCCTCTTCAGTGGTGGAAGCTACATCAAGGTTCATATCCTCGATTAGCAACAATCGCAAAGAAATATTTGTCAGTTCCAGCGACTACAGTTCCATGCGAAAGACTGTTTTCAACCGCTGGATTCATTGCAGACAAGCACAGATCATCTCTGCTGCCAGATTCATTGAACATGTTATTATGTTTAAAAGACTGGCTTTAAGAAATTTTTTGTTTCAAGTTTTTAAAATATTTTATTTTTATTGGTTGTATTAGAAACAATATAAACTATAATTAGAACTTTTTTATGATGTTTTATCATTTGCATGCAAATAGATCAAATGATTTAAAAAACTTTTCCTGTTTGTTTCCTTTATTTATTTAAATTGTAATGTTCGATTAATCGCGCGATTAATTATGATCAAAAAATTTAATCGTGCGATTTAAAATTTTAATCGCATGCAAGCCCCAATATATATATATATATATACACACATATATATAAATGTATATATATTTATATATATAAATATATATATATATATTTATATATATATAAATATATATACACACACACACACACATATATCACTTACAAATTTACCAAAAAGTTATAGCTCTGGGACAAACAGATTATTTGGGACATTTTTGTGTGCACATAAAATTTTTGTCTCTTTAAGTAAATTTTTTTGTAAAAAAAACAGTCGTGGTAAAGAACTTGTAAAATAATAAACTAATTGAGAAAAAAATTACAATTAAAACGTTTATTAACGTGTTTAAACATAAATCTTGCTCAAGCGACCATTAATTGTTTACTAAACATTTGCAAAACATTCTCGTGCCCACTGAGTAAAAACATTTTGTATCTATAAGTTAAATAACTTATGTTATCCAAAAAAAAAGTCCTTAACAAAAAGAAACTTAGGTGTAACACTAAGACTTTTAAAGTTTATTTATTTTGTATTCATTTATAATGTGAACATAAAAATACTAAATAAACTATTTGTTATTCTATTCGATCTGGAGCTCTTTTCAAATGGTCACCTATTAACTTATCAACCAAAACAGATTTTGTTGAATGTGACACTAATGTTTCTAAAATATAAAATAAATTTATGCATTTTAAAGCACATACAAAAGCGGTTTCATAAACACACACTTCCACAAGAAAAAAAATTTTATATCAATATTTAAAAATTACCAATAATAGCTTTATACAATAATGTTTTTCTAAATGATCTTTTGCCATGTCTCCCTGCTTTGTTAAATAGCGATTGAACACTTTTAGACATAATTTCATCTAAAACTTTATTAACTGAGGCTGAAATCGAACTACCACCTATTTGTTTAAGTTGACGGACCTACAAAAGTTATAGAATATCATTATCAATATCACTACTATTTTTTTAATTGACAAAAAAAATTATAAAATTAACAATGCCATTCAATTAGATTTATTTAGAAAAGCACCATATATTATATATATTATTATATACAAAAACCATACCAACAAATGAAACTTTTCTTTATCATTTAAAAATGTTTCTCTTTCATCAAACTCTCTTATATCATTTGATTTACAAATATAAAATAAGGTTTCTTCAGGCTCAGTTCTTCTTCCCAGCTTTTCCATTGAACATAAAGATTTTTGTATTTCAGATTTTAAACTTGCTAACTCCATAAATATTGCATATTGAAAACCTAATATAAATAAGTTAGAACTAATTTAATAAAAATTTTATATAAACTCAATAGAATCATAGTTTCAATACAAGGTTCAATAAATATTAACATACGCCTTTCATCCATTGCTTTAAAGCTAGCTGGTGGTTCATCATAAAAAAAAGTACCACCAATCCCTCTTGGAATGGTTTTTTGAACTGGTTCCAAAAACAAATCATGTTGACAAACAGAGGACAAACTAGATTGACTTTTATTGATTTGATATGATTTTGAATTCAAAACGTTCTCTTCTTGATATTTCTGAGTAGATACTATCTTAGGATGTTTTCTAGGAGATTTACAAAATGATGTTGAAGAAAATAATGGCGATTCAGCAACCTTTTCAACTGTAATGTCAGGACTACTTTCTCTAACCCAAAGACGATTGCAATATGTTTCACTATTGCATTCTAAAATTGATATTAAAAAATGAATACACAAGACTGTATTATTTTAATAAGGTACTTGCAATAAAGTACCTAAATAAAGAAAACTGACAAAACTAATTTTAAAAAAACATTTTATAGTTTAAAAGCATGTGTGTTAAATTTACAAAATACCTGCTTCTTGAAAATCAGAATTTGAAGACTCAGAGTCAAACTTCATGCAAATATCACACATCTCCTTTGTTCCCTTGTCAAGATTTATTTTTAACAATATATATTCTCCCCACCCTTTATCAGGTGAAACCCAATTACTAATATAGTAGTTTATTTGTTTTTTGTCTTTCGGAGGCCAATATACAATACTTTTGAGTTCATCTACCCAATGCACAGGTACAGTCATTTTCTTTTGTTTTTCATCTTCAATGATAGTCACTACAGAATAAAGTCTTTTTATTGGGCTAAAATCAAAAACAAAAAAATGGAAAAATGATCCATAGATTTTCTGATGTCAACATATAAGATTGTTTATTATTACAGTTAATATAAATAAACAGACTTTATATAATAAAATATAAAAAAAAATTTATTAGCAACATTTATAATGAAGAATTTATTTTAAAACTGTTCTCTCATCAAACTTACCTTGTATTGGGTTGTGATCGCTTCCTTGTGACTGTTCTTGCTTCTTTAATATTCATAATTGAGAGCAGCTCCTTAACTTTCGAAGTAAAATTGAAAGATTCATATATATATATATATATATATATATATATATATATATATATATATATATATATATCTATCTGTGTGTGTGTGTGTGTGTGTGTGTGTGTGTGTGTGTGTGTGTGTGTGTGTGTGTGTGTGTGTGCCACCAAAGATATAAGAAAATACTTATATGGCTATAGTAAAGAGTAAAAAAAGTAAAAGCAATTATACTAATAATAATACTAATAATAATAATACTAATAAAAATACTAATAATAATAATACTAATAAAAATAATAATAATAATAATACTAATAAAAATAATAATAATAATAATACTAATAATAATAATAATAATAATAATAATAATAATAATAATAATAATAATAATAATAATAATAATAATAATAATAATAATAATAATAATAACAATACTACTACTAATAATAATAATATATATGTATATATAAAATATATACATATATATATATAAATTCCTTTAGTTAACTAACACAACTCTAGTGTATAGCATGTATTGAACATTAAAAGTAGATATAGATAATTACAAAGTTTAGCTTAGCATATGTTGTGCAACAGTTTACTAATAACAAAGCCATCTTTTATTGGTAAACAAACACATTTGTTAACCAAAGTATCTTTATGTTTAACTCTGACAACATGTCGAACATTACTTCTTAAGAAATATACATCTATATCCTTTGAGTTTAAAAAGTGTGTAAAATAATTATCCATACAATCTTTTCTATAATAGAAGCACGAGTATTGATCATTCCCTAAATTAACTTTTATGAAAACCACACCATGTTTGGTTAAGAAGCAACCATCTTTTAAGTTGGTATTAATTTTGGGTTTTTTTTGCTCAAACCTATTAAAAATATTGATTTCATCAAGCCTTTTACATATTTGTGATATAGGATTATGTTTAGATCGAACTAATCTTTTAATCTGCTGTAAGAAATTTTCAAACGGAAAAGCAGATAAACTGTCAAGCGGAGCATTGTAAAACGCAACATCATCACATATATGCAGAAGACTATGTATGTTATAAACACAAAATAGTTGACCAAATATTTCGGTTCAGTTTATAACAAAGTATTTAATCAACCGACGAGCATTCTCTAAATTTGATTTTCGAAACTCAGCATTACTATCACATAAAATCCGTATTGGTATTGATAAACTTAAAAAATGTTTATATGTATGCAAATCAATGATGTCTTTTAACACTATCATGCCGTAATATAGTAAAAAAGAACGTAATTCTGTTGCTTTCCATCTATCTAAATCAGAGAGAGACCTAGGCTGTCTAGCAAAATCACTGGGCAATTTTCCATTTAGCTGCAATAAACTGTTTGAAATTTGGTCTAACATGTTTAAAGAAATTTTTCCATGATTAGTTCCTTTAATCCCACCCTTAAAAAAATATAGAATTCTCAGAGTAGCTCCTAAACAAACAAGGTGCATATAGTCCAAAGTAAACATGTTTATAAAATCAAGGGAATTTATTTCACTGAATATAGACTTTTCATGTTGGTGACATCTTCCATTGTGATCTCTGTTAGCATAAGTATAATCAAGAAATTCAATATTTGTACGCAAATCTACATTTACTTCTATATGAGAAAAAACAATTCGATTTAATATACATCTTCTAACAATAGTACATCGTTCACAAGAATGATAACCGGTATGATTAACTATACCTTTTAATAAGGAGCAAGCAGGGGCATCACAAATAAAAGCATAAATTTGAACCATGTAACTTTTGTCATTAACTACAAATGGAGAGCTTGTTAGTATTTTTAATTCATCTGAAAAATCTTTTAAAAATAAATGACATTTAGGTTTAATTGATCCACAATACATTCCAATCAAAAACGGATTGTAACCTTTAATACGACCAACAATAGGCCACAGCTGTGTAGAGCTGGATTTGTACAGTGGTAAACCATCTATATTAAAGCTTAAAGAAATGTTAACATCAAGAATTGAATGATAAATTATTTGATTAGTGATCTGTTTTTTTAATCCAAGATATATATAATTTCCACCATCAACATTTTTGGAACAAATACTTCTTTTTGTTTTTAATAAGGTTCTACAATCCAAAGGCACTTTAAACTTATATTCAAAAAATATAGCTAAAATTTCATTAGTGCATTGTCGCGTACAGTTGTTTTTAAGTGACCATTCCTTAATTTTTGAGCATAACACTAGATCATATTCTATTTTATTATCAGATACCACATATCTAGAGTCAGAAAGACTGTTACTACTTTCCTCAAGTGCTGAATTTTGAGATAAATTATGATACTTAAGATCATCACTCTGAGATTTTGGTAACTTAAACTTGTCAAAATTAGATTCAATGAAATCATTATTAAATTCTGTTTCCACTTCAACAGTCGGATAATTATCGCTTTGGGCAACTAAAAAATTTTGATGATTATTTCCAAACTTTTCTAGAACTGCATTTCTTTTTTTTCTCCATATACTAAAATAGCAGTTTTTATCTCATTTACATTTCATAAATATATAGTTAAAAAACTTAATTCATTTAAAATTAAAAATTAAATAAATTAAATAAATAAAAATTAAAAATAAAATAAAAAAAAATTAAAGAGCATATTATAAAACATGCTCTTTAAAAATACCTTGAATTTGGTTGAGATTGTTTTCTTGCAACTTTTTCTTTGCTACTCATTACTAAGAACATATGCACAAAAATCTTTGTATTACATTATATCTATAAATTACAGTAACAAATATAAAAACTACAAATTAGAAATTAATAGTTAGAAATGTACTAAATTGTTGTTAAAATTGAATAATCTTATTTTAATACTTTATAATAAAGTGTGTATTACAAATACTAAAAAATTTAAAATTTTATACACTAAATAAAAAAAAAAAACTACTTTATATATATATATATATATATATATATATATATATATATATATATATATATATATATATATATATTTATATATATATATATATATATTTATATATATATATATATATATATATATATATATATATATATATATATATATATATATATATATATATATATATATAACTCTAATTAGTAAAATCTCATCCACTGTAAGCTGGAGATGCTTTATGCAATAATTTATACTATGTGAAAAACCTCAAAAATTAACTTTACAAATCATATAAACAAAAATAGCTTATTTATTAATTGTTTTCAATTCAAATATACCTTGTATAAGTTTATGATCAGATGCAACGGAAACGCCAACCTTAAAGAAAAGAAAAACAGTTGAAAAACATACGGAAAATACATATATTTAAAGTTATTGTTTTTCGGTGAAGATTTTATCAGGTTTTTTAAGTTTTTTAATTTTAAATTAAATTATGATTTTTTTTTTTTTTTTTTTACCGTTTTTACAGGATAAATTTATAAAGTTCCTCTATTCAAAAGAAATTGAAGGTAATCAAAAATAATTATAGAGTTTTTATCTGAAGAAAAAAAATGAATCAAATTTAAGTTTTAAACATTTTTTGTTAATAATTTTAATTTTAGCATATAAGTCTTGCTTTAATTTTAACATATAAATCTAATTTTAACTTTAGCATATGAATCTTATTTTAATTTTAACATATAAATCTTGTTTTATTTTTAACAAATAAATCTAATTTCAATTTAAACATAAAAATCGTGTTTTAATTTTAACATGTAAATCTTGTTTTAATTTTAACATAAATCTTGTTTTAATTTTAACATATAAATCTTGCTTTAATTTAAAAATATTGTGTGAGAATAATAAATACCGCTTTTTAACCGAAAGCTGGGTGCTGCCAGTTTGAGATATAACCCCTAACCCATTTTTTAAATTAAATTTTAAACTGCCAATATTTCTTTCACAACATAGAAAGCCCTGATTTATTTCTTTGCCAAATTTGTCCTACTTAAACCAGAAATTCTTACCAAGATTTCGCTATTTCTGCATATCCAATGATATATGTTTATTAAGGGTCTGCGTATCGTTTCATTTCTATTTCGTTATCATTCCGATATATAGAAAAAAAAAATCACCGGAATGACGAGAGTTCCGATATATACCGTTTTTTATTTAAACTAACTACGATACCGGTTAAAAGTTTTACAACGATATTATGTCGTAATCATTCCGATTACACTTTTTTTTCCCCGATATCATATCGGTATGATTACGATATGGAAATGAAACGATACGCTGACCCTTAATGTTTATAAAGCTCATAAATTTTTTACTCGAAAAGTTAGAGATTTCGCAGTAACAACTTATGAACTGTGCAATATATGCGATATATCCTAAACATACGTAGGGTGTTCAGGATATATCGTGTGTGTGTGTGTGTGTGTGTGTGTGTGTGTGTGTGTGTGTGTGTGTGTGTGTGTGTGTGTGTGTGTGTGTGTGTGTGTGTGTGTGTGTGTGTGTGTGTGTGTGTGTGTGTGTGTGTGTGTGTGTGTGTAATAAAAAGAAAAAGTTTTTTTACAAAAGTTTGAATAATGAATAAAATTTTGAATAAACAAATTCCGAGCCATCAGACCATCAGATTACTAGAAATCAACATTTTAAAAATATTTCCTAATCCAAGCCTACTAACCTTGACGGAAATGACGGAGTGTTAAAAAAAATCACTTTACTTCGGAATACAAATATTTCAAGAAAATATTAATTGTCAGTGGAGGTCTAACATTGCGGAAGTCAAAAATGACTACTGCATGAGTGAAAAAACTTGTAGGATGCGTGTTTTTATATGGTATATCATGATAATTATCTTATTATGATAGATATGATAATTTAAAACTCTAATTTGGTATAGTTTTTTTACTCTCGTAAAACAGCCATTTTTAACATCTGTCATAAACTGACGTCATCTAGAACATTTTTGATTTTAAGACTGAGATAACAGGCGTTGAATAATTGCCTAATTACCTAATAATTTAATTCCATGACGAACTTACGTATTAAAAGGTTAGTTATAGATTTCTCAAAAGAAATACCGGTTTTAAGGTATACGGTAAACTAAATTCCCTTTTCCTTCGGTAATCATCCCTAGGCAATCATCCCGAGGAAATCAATCCCCTATGTCGCCCACGGGGGTCCTTCGACATTCAATTTCTTGGATTGATTATTATTGCTTTATTTATCAAACCTAAAAAAAGTTTTATAAATATGTCAAAACTGACGAGTTTTTGTCATTTTTTTGTGAGATTTTGAAAAGATTTGAATGTTAAGATAAAGAGAACTGGCTCGTAAAGCAAAAATCAAAGCCCTAACTGTTTCCCAGAGGTAGCGTCAAAAGATTAAGGTTGTGTATGAAGAGATTGGAAAAAGTGGAAGAAATTTTTAATGATAAAAGTATTGTTGTTTGAATGAATAGAAAAAGTTTTTTTAAATCTAAAAAGTCGAGCAATTGCTTTGTTTATCAAGGTTGTAAGGTGATAGGAGGAGGGGGGGTAGTGTTTGTGCTTGGACTGCTTTAGTTTGGTGTATGCAGTATCTACACAGATCGAGTCAACCAAAACTACATAGAGACGCTTGAGAGCGGTATCAGCATCACATCAGCAGACATTCACTTTATCAGAATGTGAAAACCGTTGATTTTTGAAATCACTTAGCATGCATTTTTAAAATGTAAATTTTGTGTATGCGTATTAGAAATATTTCTGAACCAAAAAATAATAATTGTCAGATAAAATATCGTCCGTTTATTCGACGACTCTTTACCTCCTCTATTAGCGTAGAAGAAAATCTAAACTTGTCTAGGGTTGTTCAACTGAGCCGATATTTGTTGTTTATAAATCCAAATGCAGCGAGTAAGAAGCACGTGGTTAATTGTTATAACCTCATCTTTAAGGAAGTTCAAGTGCCTCTTATGGCATTTCTGTGGGCATTGGAGTTCATCTTTTTTAAACTTAAAATAAAAAAGCTGTATATATAAAACCAGAGCGCAAATCTGCAGATAACGTTCTAACAGAATGGCATTGATTTATAGACGAATCTTAGAGTCCTCACTATCCACTTTAAAAAAGAATGAATATAAAAGAAGCATGTTATTGCAACTCAGTCAAAGTTTTAGGTATCTATCTTCGTGTGGATATATTCAGCAAAGTAATGGTAAAAATTTGGATGTAGTTTCTTCACTTTCACACGTATCCAAGTATCATGGTGATCTATATGAGTTAAGTCTAACTGATCCAACAACTTTTTGGGGTGAAATTGGGAGAAAAAAATTAAAATGGATGAATGAATTTCATACTGTAACTGACTCTAATATGTCTGAAGGACAGCATAAATGGTTTCTTGGTGGAACATTAAACATTTCAGGTGAAAGTTATTGATTATATAAAGCATGGATTTATGTTTAATATCATATTCTCACAAACACACACATATACATGCATTTATATTACTTACATATATATTACATATTCATGCATTTGCACTGTTTGTGTAAACTGGTGGATTAAAATGATCAAGTCAAACAAGCTTGCTTTAAAACTTTTATAACGAATTTGAAAGGTTTTTTCTCTTTGTTTTCTTATATAATGTAATATGTAATAGTATAATGTGTTATGTGATAGTTTAAATATAGCATACACATCCAGTTATTCAGATTGTATTTTATACTGGACTAAGTAATATTTTGTATTCTTTTAGTAAAAGTACCTATAAATAAAAATATTAAAGTAAGATGATTTTTAAAAAAGCATTTATGAAATATTTTTGAAATATTTGTAAAGAGAACTGTCTTGATCGACATGCAAAAGAAGATCCAAATCGTGTTGCTCTTATATGGGAAAGAGATGAACCTGGAACTCATGTTAATGTTACTTACAGGTGTCTATTTTATGCATTTTGTATCAAAAAAAATTTAGCTTTGTATTTTTTAAAATATTTAGGTCAAGTGTAAATAAACTTATCCAAAGTGATTTAATATTCTGGTGATGATGATATGATTATTATATTCAATGTAAAATGTTCATTTATTTTTAGTGAACTTTTGGCCATGACCTGTCAAATCTCTAATGCTCTAAAACGAAAAGGTGTCAGTAAAGGTGACGTAGTGTGTTTATATATGCCTGCTTCTCCATTAGCTGTTGCATCCATGCTTGCTTGCACAAGGATAGGGGCTGTTCATAGGTAGGTGTAAAATAAAATTATTACTCTAACTTGTTTTTCACAGTTAATTTTTGTATTTATTTTATTTGGATTTCATTTGAGTAAAATAAATTGAGTTCAGTTTTTGTAATCCTTTATCTTTTTCTTTTTTCTTTCTTCTTTTTTTTTAAGTCATTACAAATCTTCTACAGTTACTTTAGTCAATGTTTTTAATTTTTACAATTTTATGTAAAACAGAATAGTTTTTGCAATTCAGAGGCTTAAAACTTTTCAATGAATGATACAAAAATTTACCCTAATAATTAATAAAGTAGGTTTCACAAGAATTTCTGTAAAAATCAGTTTTAAATTTTAGTGTGGTGTTTGCTGGATTCAGTGCAGAAGCTCTTGCTGCAAGAATAAATGATGGTACAATACTAATACATGGAAAAATTATAAATTGATTATACATTTTTACATGAAACATTAACATTGATGCAATCAAAAAATTTTTCTCTACTCATTCTACAAATAAAATTATCTTTGAAGTGTAATAAATTTTATGAGTTTTTATAAATTACTTACAGCATCTGTAAAAACTGTCATCACAGCAGATGAAGGTTTTCGAGGTGGTAAGAAGATCCCCTTAAAGCAAACAGTTGACATTGCTTTAAAATTGTGTCCAAGTGTTACAAACGTTTTTGTTGCTCAAAGATCTGGATTTGATGTACCCATGGTAAATGGAAGGGATGTTTATCTAAAAGAGGTTTGCTATTAATCTTTAAGTAAAATAGAATGGCGTTTTACTTAAAACTTGAACTATTTATTATTTGATATTTAAACTCAATATTTTATCAATATTTTGGATGCAATACAATCAATATTGACAAGCATTATAGATGTCATTTTTGAAAAGTAAAAGATTTTTTTTTTTAAATATTAAAAACTTCTTTTTGTTTTTAGCTTTAGTATTATAAGTTGAAACAACAGTTCTTAGGTAAATATTGTTGAAAGGAAAGCATAATGAATACATGTAGGCAATACATTTTTACAAAATCCTTTTTTCAATTTTTTTTTCATTTTCACAAATGTCACTTTGTCCTAAACTAAACCTCTGATATTGTAATTTTGAGTTTAGTCACTTGGAATTTTTTTATGCACACTGATATTTTTGTGCTAAAATTTCATTGGTCATTACTAAATTTTGAATAACAAAAGGAGAAATTTTCCAAGTTGTTTTTTCAGAATTTTTGTTTATGGTAGAAAGCTGTAATGAAAAACTTTGTTGCAATGGCTGACTGCTTGTATCATTTACCATTTGCCACTTTTGTAAAGATTTATTATCTTTTGATTCATTATCTTAGAGGAAAGGGGTTCAGTCAGATCAACTAAATCAGCTATAGTATAGAATGGAGAGTTTGACTGTGCAGAGTTGTATTAACTTTGTATATTATTGTTACAAGAGAATTTAACTTTCTAGGCAATGGCAACTGAAAATACCTTTTGCAAGCCTGAAGTAATGGAAAGTGAAGATACAATGTTTATATTATACACATCAGGCAGCACTGGAAAGCCAAAAGGTGTAGTGCATACACATGCTGGATATTTGTTGTATGCTATGATAACACATCAGGTTTGTTTTACAATTTTTCCAAAACACATCATTTGTTTACATATTATTTTTTTATTGCCAGTCCCCAATATTGAAGCTATTATGAATGATTTATATATATATATATATATATAAATGGAACACATGAACAAAATTATTTTGATGATAATTATAAAATTGTGATGACAGTTAACGCACCACTTACACATTTCAATTTATTTTAATTGTGGTCAATATTATCATATAGTTAGACAAACATATTAAAAATAGAACACATGAACACAATTATTTTGATGATAATTATAAAATTGTGATGACAGTTAACGCACCACTTACACATTTCAATTTATTTTAACCTCTTATAGCCCACTTTAATTTCTTGTTGTGTAAAAAACATACTTTTTTTAATTTTAGTCACTTATGATCCTACTATAATGATGAAATTAAAAAAAACATTTGTTTTATTTTTTTTGGGTCAATTTGGAGTTTGTTGCTTTTAGGCAACAACGGACGGATAAAGTACTAAAATAATTTTTTTTTTTTAATCTGATATAATAGTGTTTTACATGAAAAACCATGTTTTCTTTTATCTCTCTGATTTTACATTTTATTTAGAGAAATGTATTTAAAAATTTAGGATTCATGAAAAGTTTTAAAACAGTTGAATGTTGGCGTAAAACAGAAACGGACATCACACTTGGAGCACTTTACCTTAGAGAAACCATTACAACCAGGATATCTACATCTTCCTTTCTTATCTGTAAACTCTGGCCAATGTTCGTAACCATCATTTCGAATGAGTTTGTTTGGAATTGGCGCTGCAAGACCTCTTTTTTTCTTTGCATTATAGTTCAGATCAACTGATGTTGAAGGTCGTCCTTTTCTGATTGACCTTTTCCCTTGCATAATCAATGATTCGACAATTGACATTTTGAAAGATTTTAATGACATTTTCTTTTTATCATTTGCTAAATCTTTTCTATACAAAATTCATGCTTGGACTACTGAAACATCAAGAAAATGCCAGATTAGCCGATGATACCACTTTTTTGAACGAGCAGGAATACAATAGTAGCTCAATAGTCCATCTAAAAGATCAACGCCTCCCATGCATTTGTTATAGGTGGCGATTGCAGAGGGACAATCAACCAAAATCTCTTTTTTTTCTTTTTTATCCCATCTTTTTACTTAAGTTATTGGAACTACTGATTCATAAGTAGTGAGTATATTAACAGATCTATTATCAAACCACTTAATTGCACGAAGCTCAACCCCATTATTTTGGCATATTTTTATTTCAACTGAACCTCTTCCTTTATTTTTCATATATTTGTCAGTTGGCATTTTGCAGTCAGTAATCCTATTAGGGCGCACAGTCCCAACTAAAGCAATTCCTTGAATGAATAATGCAGTTGCTAATTCAACACCTGTGTACCAGTTATCTATAAACAATTTATGTCCATTGTGTCTTGGAATATTTTTTAGCAATTGCATAACAATATTTCCTGAGGCTTTAAGATCAGATTGACCTGTGCATGCAGAAATGGAGCCTGTATGGATTTCAAAGGCATAAATAAGGCCTTCTGGATTTGTCAGGATGTAAAGCTTGTAGCCTCACTTTTTAGGCTTTTTAGGATTATATTGCTTTAATCTAGATCTCCCTTTAAAAGGTACAACTTGTTCGTCAATGCATAACATTTCAGCTGGAACAAATAATTTAAAACGTTCTTTTAAAGCATCTATTAAAGGACGAATTTTAAAAAGTTTGTCTGGACAGTTTTCTGACATATTCAAATTATTATTGCAATGCAAAAACCTCTTGATACGCTCGAATCGTTGAATGTTCATAACATTTGCTATGCGCTCATATTGAAGAAATATGTCCCAATATTCGCATGTACCAGGCATTTTTACTATTGACATTAAGAAAAGTATACCAATAAATACTTCCAACTCTTCTGATGAAAGATTAAGAGGTTTAGTGATGTCAAATTGGACTGCGTATATGTTACTTTCTTCTACGATGCGCATGATGAGATCGTAGCTTATGATATCTCGAAAATACTCTATTGGCTGCCGCACAGGCAATATTCCAAGAGTTGGAATCCCAGTGAAAGGAATTTTTTTGACAGAAATATTACATGGCTCTTTTATTTTCCATTCCAATGGTTTAGACTTTTTTGACTTTAATTTGGTTTCAATAGCACTTGTTTTTTGGATTGGAGCAATGTCTGCTATTGGAAAAAGTTGGTCAATATTTTCCAAAATGAATCATCAAACTCTGTTTCTAGTTCCAAATCAGCATCTAACTCTATTTCTGGTTCCGAATCAGTAAGTTCACAATCTAATTTATTATCATTTAGTACAACTGTTTTATCACTTTCAAAAGATAAATCACTTTCCTCTGATACTGCAGGATTTAAAATTTGTCTAGGTAGAACTGATTTTAGTTTTTGACCATAAAATTTATAAGTATCCATCTAAGTAAGTAAAAAATAATACCTATAATAATGTCGTTTATTAGATGAATTTAATGTAATAGACTTTCTGTTAATGTGCAATGTTGCCTGAAGTCAACAAAATGTGTTTTCAAGCAAAACTTTTCGGTTTAATTTTTTAAGCGGGTATGCGCAATGTTGCTTTAAAGCAACAAAGGTTTAAATTAAATTTAAAAACTCATTTGATGAAAAATTAATATGAAAGATATATAAGATCACATTAAATATGTTATTAAACAAATTAGTCATTTTTTGAACTGCAAAAAGATGATATATTTCTGAAAAATAAAGATTAAAAAACTTACCTTATTTACAAACACGCAAAAATTGAATCTTTAAAAATTGAAAAGCTAATTAACTTGAGAATTCAAAGAATAAACTTTGGTGTCTGTTTATTTTGATTGGTTAAATACTGAACTAAAGTTATCAGCATTCTTTTTATTATAAAATATCACTTTAATTAAACTTTTAAACCATTTTTTGGTATGTTGACTACAGGCAACTCGGGGCTACAAGAGGTTAATTGTGGTCAATATTATCATATAGTTTGACAAACATATTAAGAATAGAACACATAAACACAATTATTTCAATGATAATTATAAAATTGACTTTGTGGTCCAGAATTGTCACATTAGAGGCAAAAATCATATCTTCACCATTTTTGAAGCTAAAATGCTAAAATTTTCGGTGAATATTCATTATACCCTGACCCATAAAAGCAGCTATTATAATGTCCCTCATCATACCTCTGAAGGACACGCCAACGACACGAAGCCAAGGACAAATGACACAACGAACAATAAACATGTGACACATATTTCATACTTAATTTTCAATGAACTATTGACTATAAATTAATAGAACATTGAATTGATTCTATTGATTAGTAACCGGCATGTATGATAAGTTTTTGCTCGATTGGATAAATATCATACAAGTGCAGAACACCAAGAACACATAACATAAAACTTACATTTAACAGACTTATTTTAACACTTATTTTACGGAAGAACTTTTAACTTAATATTCTCTGGAGAAGATGTTTCATTTTAACATAGTGGTAGATTTAGTGTATAGCATAAATAAATTCTAAAATACCACACCAAGGACACATGACATAACATGTGACATGCTTTTTGTAATTACACCTATATTTTTAGATCTATAAGTTAAATTTTATTTCCATAACATATTTGACTTCCTGGTCGATTAAACAACAAAATCTTCAAGGAGACTAGACCAAGCACACATATTTTATAATTACCTAGACATGAATATTCTGTGCATATGGTTGCACAGCAAGAACATACGACAAATTAAAAAGTGTGTGTAATGTTGGTTTTATACCAAGATTATAAATAACAATAAAGTTTCTTAAATATTTCTATATTTAAACCATTTTTACTAAACTGAGCTATTTGAAAAAATGTAATTATAAAGGTTTTGAGTTTTTAAAAAATAGCAATTAAACATGTGTCACATCCCTACTGTAAAAAAAAAGTACATATACCCCTATTTTAAGCATGCAGCTTTTTACAGATTTCTTCAAATAAAGTAAATAGGACCCATACTATCAATACATCAATTAGATATGAAGAATATAATATTTTTATGAAAATTACAAAAGAAGGTCTAAACATTCTTCTGGAAGAGCAAGCTCCTTCTTTGATTCAGAACTTCCCCTCATAGAAGTGATAAAGGGGTCTGATGAGTAGAGCAATCTTCTCATTACATCTTCATTTGTAACTTTTCGAGAATATTTTCTTGTAAAATGTTTCGAAAGTTTTTAACATCTTTATTTCTACTTTCCTGAGCTTCTTCAGATAAGAGTCCAATTGGAACCGGCTTGTCTCTTACAACCTGATGTGAATGTACAATCATCTTGTGAACTCCAGCAGGCATAGGATACCATTTAAAATGTGTTACATATGTTTTAAATGTATATTTGCAATATATTTCAAGTTTATCTGGGTCAATTGGGTGCTTACAGGACAGCACACAAAGGATAATAAAGAATCTTTTAACAAGACCTTTATCAACTCCAAGTATTTCAGCAAAAGTTTCATGGCTTCTAAATGCCCTTCTTGCTGTGTTTCCATCATTGGATGTACCAGAGCCACCACTTCTTGGCACATCAACAACAAGTCCAAGTGTATTTTTAATTTTTATCTGAATTTCTTTTTTTCTGCTTGCAAATATTTGTTTCTTTTCAGGTGTATTTGCATGAAAAAATCCAGAATCATTATATCCTGGTCTTCTTCTCTGTCCAATATGTAACAGACATTCAAAACAGCGAATCCAGAGATGGAGAGTGTGGATTCCCAGGTCTAAAGACATCTGATTAGTTTGTCTATTATAAGCAATTTCAAAGTCATTCATTTTTTTAGGCGTTAATCCGCAAACATTGCAAACTTGATAAGAATCACTTAATGGAGAAAGAAGATTCTAACTTGTGCTTGACTTGAAATAAGTCTATGGTTGTTGCTCTCAGCTCAGTTGACATAAAAAAATCATATTCTGCTTTAACAATTTGCTGATTTTCTTTAGCGAATTGCATTCGAACAGGGCGACAATATTGGGTTGAGGATGTTTTGGGGTTAGTCCAAAGAATAACATTAGTTTCCTGTATTTTAAGTTGCACAGGTACTGTACATGAAAGAAACAAAGATTCTTCAACTGGAACTGGAATTCTGTCCTCTTCATCTTCAGTTCTCTGTTTATAAACAGACTGTTCAGTTGAACCATCAAATCCAACTTTGCTTATAAGAAGAAGAGTATTGCAAGGCTCAGGTAGTTTTGATTTATCCATGACTTTCCAAATCCTGTTTGCAGTGTGATCCATTATTCCTTGAAGATTCACAGAAGCACTGTAGTCTGAGGTAACAATTCCGGAATCTGGAATGCAATCATTTTTAGCTTTCACAATATAATTGTAGGCAGGGTATAACATGCAACCTTTATCTAAGGCCCCTTGGCGAATAGTTTGATAGTCAGCCCTACTCATTCTACAGTCTAACATTAAAGCTAGAGCTTCTTCTGGTGAGTAGCTTTTAGAGCATGATATATTGCAGGATCCATCAATTTTACTTTCCATCAAATGTTTCAGAACTTGGGCGTCTTTAATTCGTCCTTCTTTGTTGAGATTAAGAATAAGGGCATGAAACAGGATTTCATTGGTAACTCCTAATTTTTTAATAATGTCTGACAATCTTCTTTTCTTAGACCTTATTGAGAGATCTTTAAATAATTTTGATGGTGCACCTCGTTGTAAATTGTTTATTATAACTTGCTGTTGAGGTTCATTTACAATAAATTCCATATGTAACCATTTCTCGTAACGATTTATAAATCTTGCTTTTTGTCTACCTATTTGATTCCATTTCTTTTTAAAGTCTTTCATAAACTTTTCAGTTAACCTAATCTGATTGTGCTTGGGATAACATTGAGAAAACAATATACTAATTTCGGTTTGTGCTTCCTTACTAATTAAACTTACATATTTATTCTCATATTTTCCTTTAAACAAGTAATCAAAAATGTCTTTGTTCTTCATATAAAAACTTGGTTTCACCAATTATTAGTTACTTGATTTTTTGTGAATGTTATTTGTTTTGATTGTTTTGTTTATCCGTTTTTTCCGCTTTTATTTTGGAATATTCCGCTATTCGTTTTCACGGTTGAAACTAGAAAAAACAATATTTCAAAACATTGGGAGTCAGAGGGGAGATGCATTTTAGTCTAAATACATCATGTTTGGACTAACCCTACAGGTACAAAAGCAAACAAAAGCAGCCAAAACTTTTTCTACATTTTTCTAAACACGCTATTTTTTCAAAAGCAAAAAATTTCAAAGTGGGCAAACCTGGGCGAAAATTTTCCTGGTCGATCAAAGTTTTATTTTTTAACAATTTATTTAAAAAAGTGTTTAACAAGCGGTAAGTTGTGTCTTTTGTAAGCTTTTTTACATTTCTAAATTATTTTATGCTGACCTTCTACATTTCCTAAGAATATTCAAAACAATTTTCATAGCTTTGATATCTGTAGGAGTCAGCATGTATAAAAGTTTGTAGACAGATTTTTGCCCGAAAAAATGTAATTTTCTTCAGTCTTTGAACTTCAAACCCTCCTTAGACAAATTTTTAAAAAAATTATGGACCTTAAAAATTGAAATATGGTCTTCACATAACATATATAATTCAATTTTAAGATAGTTTTTATTATAAAACAATATATAATTTTTTATTTATGGCATGGTCCTGGACCACTTTTGGGTGGTGAAACAAAAAACTAAAACCAAAAATATGGCTCATTTAACAAAATAAGGTAAAATGATTATTATTGCTATGCACATTGATCAGCTTAAATTGAAATATTTTTGACTTATCAATAACTTGTATTACCACCTCTTGATGCTATTACAGCCTGACATCACCGTGGATTACTTTCAATTAGAGATCTAATCATTTCTTGAGGGACATCTTCCCACTCGCGGATATGACTTTGTTGCAGCTTGTCTAGGCTGTTAGGTGGTGGATGTTGGCTTCTAACACAGCATCCCATTATGTCCCAAAGATGCTCTATTGGGTTCATATCTGGACTGCAAGCTGACCACTCCAAAACTTTTATATTAACATTATTTAAGTATTCAGTAACAATATGTACTGCATGTGGTCTAGCATAATCCTGCATAAGAAGGAATCCATCCCCAATGTACAGTGCAAAATAGTTAAATTTGGAGACTTTGTGCAGTAGTGAACCATTCTCTCAGTGTTTGAAGCATTAAAAATCGGTCCTCCATGGCATTGGTAGCTCATAGTCTGCCTTGGCCAAGTTGTCTAGCGTAATCTTTTGTCTCTACAAACCTTTGTAGAACCCTACCGACTTGTATGAGACACTCCAAATCTTCTACCAAGTTTGCGATTTATTAATCATTCATTGGATAAAGAAACTAATGCAACACATTCATCAAGACTTAAATTTTATCTAGAATGCTGCATTAGGAACAGATGTACTGCTCAAATGACAGTTATCTATTCTACTGTTAAAACAATTTAAAAGCAGTGCATACTTTTCTTCTAGAAGTGAGGTTTAGTTACAGCAGAACTTGCTACTTATGAAAAGCTGCTATAATTTCATAAATTAAATAAGGGAAACAGAATAAACATTACTATCATCAGAAATTTGATCAGGTCATAGGTTTATTGAGTTATCATTTAAACTCGTCATATTTCATAAAGTATGCGGGTTTTTTTTATTTGTATATATAAATCAAATTTCCTTTCATTTTTCTTGATTGCTTTTAAGAGGTTCTCTTTAAGTAAATTGAATAAGGAGATTAAAGTAAAATCATCATTTTTTATATTACATACCATAATTACAAGTTCAAATATATATTTCATTTTTTCATTCTTGACATAATTGTTTTTTTATGTTTAAAACTAACAATACGGATACTTAATTAAGTAGTTGTAGTAAAGTTGCTGTAGCTGTAGTAAAAGTAGTTGTAGTCTTTGCAGTGGATTTTAGAGTTTGTTTTTTTTTTTATCATTAAAATGGCCAATGTTTTTATTTTTGCGATAATCAAAAGTCAGTGAAACTTTTTAAACTGTAGATAGATTTTGCATTCATCCTTTGTATGATGATGCCAAACGAGAAAAAGAGGATCACAAAGAAGATGTGTAGATATTGACAGGGTTGACCAAGAAAGTTAACATGCTGGTGAATATATTAAATATTTAAAAATGTGTTTAATATGCTCTTTCTCAAATGTTTTATATTACAGCTAGTGTTTGATTACAAACCAGGAGACATACATGCTTGTGTTGCTGATATTGGATGGATTACTGGTCACTCCTATGTTGTATATGGACCTTTAGCAAATGGAGCAACAACTGTTCTTTTTGAGAGTGTCCCAAGCTACCCAGATCCAGGACGCTACTGGGAAATGGTAGAGCGGCTAGGTATCAATCAGTTTTATGGTGCACCAACAGCTATTCGCTATTTGCTCAAATTTGGAGATGAATATGTTAAAAAGTACAATCGCTCTACACTGAAAGTTTTAGGTTCAGGTGAAAATTTTTCTTTAAGTTTTAAAAAGTTTTTTGTAAAAATCATTGTTTCATTGATCTGATCGAGAATAAAATTTTCCTTTTAAAGTTTCCCAAATAATCAAGAGAAGAGTTTCTTATCTTTGTTACTGGAAACATGAACTAAGTTTTTGCAGATAGCGTTTTTTATCTGCAGAAAATACTTTCTCCTATAAACAAGTAGAGTGGAATGAGACACCAGAACCTTTTAATTAAGCTTTTGTTTTCTATAATTATTGTTTCTTTATATTCAGTTGGGGAGCCAATAAATGATGAGGCTTGGCATTGGTATTGTGATGTAGTGGGAGATGGAAAATGTCCTGTGGTTGATACTTGGTGGCAGACAGGTAAATTGCCTTTTCCAGTTTGTGTTCCATTTGAAACTGTTGTAGGATTTTGTCGATGGAAATTTTTTTTATAACGAAGAAACTGGTGGAATACTTATGACACCTCTGCCTGCTCCGGAAAATGCACTTGTGAAACCTGCTTGTCCTGTGCGTCCTTTTTTTGGAGTAGAGCCTGTTCTTCTTGATGACAAGGTTCTTTCATTCATTTATTCATTTAGAATAATTTTTTTTAGGTTTGCATAAAACAGGTTATGAATAAACAACAAAAAACAACCCATTAACTAACAACTTAGTACTCAGTAAGTTAAGAATGATACAAGGATTGCATGACAATTTCTTGTGAAAAATAGCAAACATCAAAGTTTAAATTTTTCTGCAGCACCTAATGTTTGGATTTGTAGTGCCTAATTTATTTCTCTTTTGTGTTCAACATTATTTTTTGGGTTAACTGATGTTTTACAATAACTATTTGATTATTAATCTTAGGGTAATGTGCTACATGGGAATAATGTTAGAGGAATGCTATGCATAAAGAAATCAATACCAGGAATGTCACGAACTCTGTTTGCAAGCAAAGAGAGGTTTTTTGATGCGTACTACAAACCTTTCCCAGGTATTTTTTTTAAAGTAGATTTTTCACACTGCTCGATGGAAACTCAATGGTGAATTATCTTTGTTTTTATTATATTTTATGTTAAATATTTCAGTTGTGTTGAAAATTTTTTTTATTTGAAAATGTACAACAAGAAAATATTTTAGGCTATTACTTTACTGGAGACGGAGCAATGAGAGACTCTGATGGTCATTATCATATAACTGGTAGAGTTGATGATGTCATCAATGTAAAGGGAATTAGATTGGGAACAGCTGAAGTTGAAGATACCCTTGTAAGTACTTTTGTTATCTGTTTAGAATCTTAGTTCATTAAAAAAAGAAAAAAACTGGAATCCAAATAGAATTGTTTTTTGTTTTTTTTTTTGTTTTTTGTTTTTGTTTTTTTTCTAAAAAATACGCCTTTTCAAAAAAAAAAAGGATATAGAACATACTATTGCTTCTTCTTTTAATCTATTCAATTTAAAACTGATTCTAAAAAGCCAAAAGATTAGATAATGGGTGGCAAAAAGTTGATTTTTAATGTTTGTTGTGCATCAGATCTGTTTTTAGATCAGTGATATTAGGTAGAAATTTTTGGGGTACAGCTAATTAGTCTTGTATTTCTTACAACATTTCAAAAAAAGTATTTTTTAAAAGTCTTTTTACCATTGAATGCCGTACTTTTTTTCTGCTTTTTTTCTGTTTTTTAAATTCTTACAAAATGTTCTTGAATAAAATGTTTTTGATTATTAAAGACAACTATTTGCTTATGTTAACAATTTTGTTACATGTAGTAATTTTTTAAAAATGTAACAGGACCATCATCACTCAGTTGCAGAGACTGCTGTTGTTGGATATCCTCATGAGATGAATGGAGAAGGTACAAAAACTTTCATGGTTTCTACTGGAGAACTTTTGTATGAAATGAGCATTTTTTAGTCAAAATTGATGATTATTATAACTACTGTATCATTTTAAAATTAAGACTCGCAAGTTTCTGAAATCTCTCACAAACTTATTCTAGTGGTAAATTCATGTTGCCTTACTTCAAGCATTTGTGTATTTACTAACCTTAGGTGTGTATGCTTATGTCACACTAAAAGAAAATGTTACTGAAGATGAGGATGTCATTAAAAGCGAGTTGCGTTTAATGGTAAAAAAGGCGATTGGATCTTTTGCTGTTCCAGAAATGATTCAGGTATTCTTTTTTTCTGCTAAGTTGTTGTTGGTTTTTACACTTTCTGATTTATTTTTTACTATATTTGCATAAATTCAATTTTATTCAAAAGATTGACTTAGAATTTCGTTATTTAACAAAAATGGCCTCCACTGTAAAGAATGGTTTTTTTATTTATACTTTTGTAGCAAATGTATTGAAACATTGGCCAAGGTTAAGAATCTACCCTGAAAGCCAATATGAAACCTCTTTACTTTATTATATTTAATTATACTTTATGTAAATAACAAAAAACCTTTTTACCAAGATTATGTGCCGGTCCCATAAGATCAAAACAACCTGAATATTGTTACAAATAAAAAAAAAGAAAATCATTTTTGTCGAGGGGGGCGCCCATAGTGCGTTTAAATTTAGATAATAACTTGGTGTCATGTTTACAACAAATTTTTACTTGCAAATTTTTTTTATCAATGTTGGATAAAACAAAAGATCTTGTTGTTTTCTGAAAACAACCGTTTAGTTTTTTTACTGTTACTTTGAAGAATTTTTAAATAAAAAAGTTTAACTATATATATTATTATTATATATATTATATATAAAAGTATAACTATACTTTTAACTATATATTATTATTATATATATGTTATTGTATATAAAATTTTAACTATATATATATATATATATATGTAAAAGAGTAACATATTGTGTGTATTTAGATTAGCCCTGGTTTGCCAAAAACTCGTTCCGGAAAGATCATGCGTCGCATTTTACGTTGTATTGCTGCTAATCGTATAGATGACATTGGTGATGTAAGCACCCTTGCTGAGCCTGAAGTTGTTGATTCTATTATAAAGCAGCATCTTAAACTTTTGGAATCCATTGAAATAAGTAAATTATCTAATAAGTAAACCATCAGAAAAGTCATTTTACTCTCCAGGAGTTTGTTTTTTTTTTATGAACATTTTAGTCCAAGTTTATTCCTAATTGGTACCTATCGGATGATAACATTTAATTTGGCTTGCAGTTTTAGATTAATTTCTTGGCACCAGAATCAGTTTGAAACATTTCAATTACATTCAAAATATTACGAATTTTCTCTTCTTTAAGAAAATTTATAAGTTGTCTATAAACTTTTATTAATTGAAAAAAAAAGAGGTTTCTAAGTCAGAGACCTTAAGAAATCGTGTGCACGAATTTTGTAAAACGCATAATGGTGAAGGGGAAAAATTAACTGCTGACTATTTTAAGGCAGAATTTGTACCAAAATCAATTATCTATACTATAATAAGACGTATAGAAAGCGGAGCTAGCTTTCAAAAAGCAACAGGATGTGGTCATAAACTCAAAATAATGACCAAAAAGAATGTCAAGCCCTTAAAAGAAATGTTTGACTAGAGGACAGAATTTCTCAAAGACAAGCAGCCCAGAAGTTTGATTGTAACAGTAAAACGCTGGCAACAAAAACTGAGGTCCATTCGCAAGAACAAAATGCGAAAGACTGAAAATTTTTAAAATCGAGCTTTCATCTTAGATGACGAGTCATCTTACTTTAGCTCATACTAGCATTGATGGTAACAACAGACTTAATGCAAGCAATATAAATGACACCTCTACAAATGTAAAATATAAATCTATTGTTCTTATAAAGAATTGCCCTCACTGTCCTCCTTAAGTTTAAAAAGCTTGTATTAAAAGGTTATCAAAAACTTGACAGCATTAAAGGAGAAAGACTAAAATCCTATTTGTGTCACCATCTCTTAGATAGTTTGTTTTTTAGAATAAATTCTTAAGAATTAGAACAAGAAAATATGTCATAATATAAACTTTATTCAATTTATAAACAGTTTTTTTTGGTTTTGTTTTTTTTTTCATTTAAAAGAACTTGCAAAAATTGAAAAAATCTTTTAAATACATTTCTCAAACTTATAGATATCACTCGATGAAAATGAGACTGTAAAGTAAGTTGGTAGTGCTTTTTACAATACCACGTTCTTGTTTAAGTCGTCTGCATAGGATTTCTCTGAAAATTTTAGATTTTGATAGTTGTATCACCTCGTCAGTTTTTCTCCGATTCAGTGCATTGAGACACGAGCCGAAGCTCTATTCTTGTTCGCCTAAGATTATCCAGAGGTAATTATCATTGCTTTCTAGCACGGATTCTGACTTAGAGGCGTTCAGTCATAATTCAACAGATGGTTGCTTCGCACCACTGCCTTTTCAAGCAAGTGCAAAAGAATGATCAAATCTTTTTTTTCTTCTCTGAACTTCTTGAAGCTTCTTAATGATTTTTAATCTTCCGAAAAGTCTAAATTTACCTGAAAAGATTTTTTGTCTTCTTGGAATAACGTCATCAGATCTCATCAATAATTCAAAACTACTCGAGAAATGTTAACTTTCAGTTTCAGTTTCAAAAATGATCGAGAAAAATGATCGAGAAAAATGATCGAGACCTGACTAACACATATAAGCTCTGTACACCATCAAGATCGATTCTTTAGAGGAATAACGTTACACTGGATTTGAGTTGTGTAAGCTTCTCAGACAATCGTTATAAACTTCAAACAAAATCCTTCAAAAGTCTTGAATTGGTTTAAATTAGCGAAGATTTGGAGGGTTTTTGTTTTCCTCAAAAAAATTTACTTTCTTTCTATTTTCTCTTTCTTTCTTTTCTTTCTTTTCTTTCTTTTTTTCTTTCTTTCTTTCTTTTCTTTCTTTCTTTCTTTCTTTCTTTCTTTTCTTTCTTTCTTTCTTTCTTTTCTTTCTTTTCTTTCTTTCTTTTCTTTCTTTCTTTTCTTTCTTTCTTCAATTTCAAGGTTTTTGACTTATAAGTCTAATCACTACCAAATTTCTTAGCAACCAAAATTTCACTACCAAATTTCTTAGCAACTTGCCTATGAGAATTACGATCTCACAATTACTTATTTTCACCATTTTAACACGTGTTTAATTTGATTTTTCAAAATCGAGTTCTAAAGAAAAAAAATGCTACTTATATTAATTTGTATATACATAAATATTTTTGCAGTTGCAATTTTAAGAAACCTCAGGCATTAACGATTGATGGCAAAAAAAATCCAGTTTTTTGTTATCAACCGTTTTATTGGCTGAGAGCATGAGTATTTCGGGGAAGGTTCTCTGTATTGTGATTGGTTCTTTGTATTGTGATTCTGAATTTCAAATAATTCTTTCATGATGATTAAGACAAAGCGATGCTTTGAATGTTCCCTTAGTTTTGATTATCAGCGCATTCAAATTTTAAAAGATTCTAAAAACTTTTTGAACCAGATGCTCAAAAAATCACAAACCAAAATAAAATTAGACCTTCAATTTGTTGTACCATTAACTGCTCAGCCTGTAGAAAATCTAAACCTGTATGAAGCTAGATTGTCATTTTGCAATTTCAAAATGTATGTTTTGTAAACAAATATAATATATTTTTTCATATTTACCCCGGTAACTCGAACACCGGTTAATTCAAACTTATATTATGTCGAACTGTTTTCTTTTGTCCCTTGAAAACTCAATATGGAAAAACTTCGTATAAATCGAACATTCATTGCGTCAAACATCTCCTTGGTCCCTCAAAGTTTCGACAGGGATTTTGTTGCGTATTAATAGTTTATATCCTAGTCTTTATATCCACTGGAGTTAGTTTTATATCTTTATATCCACTAGAATTACTCTAAAAGGACCGTTAGATGCAATTCAAACAAAATTTGAAATGTTAACACTTCATTAGGTTTTTAACCTATTTAAATATTTGAAACGATAAGTCGATAAAAAGTAATTAAACAAAAAAAGAGCCGAGTTGCAAAAAAAGTCTGTTAATCTTCTAGATTATAACGCCCTAAA
The DNA here is from genome assembly GCF_058129835.1 of Hydra viridissima. Classification (NCBI taxonomy): domain Eukaryota; kingdom Metazoa; phylum Cnidaria; class Hydrozoa; order Anthoathecata; family Hydridae; genus Hydra; species Hydra viridissima. Next base: position 529,998 of record NW_028324316.1, on the reverse strand, counting down.
AAAAACTTGACACATTTTTTCCTAAAGATGGCGCCTGACACGGGGGTTTACATTTTAATCCATAAAAAATCATTTTATATTTGAGAAAGCATAACAAATTCGAGAACATGTTTATTCTCAAATTGATATACAGCTTTATAATTCGGGTCGAATTATTTGTTTACACTATAGACGTAAATTTATGTTACGTATTTACATTATATAGATTTTAGTCTAATATTTTTATTGCTAGATGCAGTGAGGTGTTAACTCGCTAACAAATAGAAAATTTAAAACAAAGTTCAGAGAGAAATTAAACTTTAAGATAGAACTCTATAAAAACAAGCGAGGTGATAATCAAACAGATTAAGGAAAAGTGGCGCAGGTTTAAAAGCGATTAGTAAACCATGCAGCTAATTGAACTCCACCATAGGAGAACAAAGATGCGAGTCATTTTCTGATTAAAATTTTTTAAATGCTTTTCAAGTTACTGAATATAATTCATTTGAGTCAGCTTTCAGTAAGCGAAGGAAATTTGTGTTAAGGTAATTTTTTTTTATTAAAAAAAAAAGAGAAAAAAAAAAAGAAAAAAAAAAAAAAAAAAAAAAGGAAGTTATGACGACATAGGCGACAAAACAAATTTAGAATTTCCTTTAACGCAACGACATAAAACCACTGATTATATTAAGCACATGTACTTAATGACTACATCTTAAATTTACAAATTTATGGGGGAAAGGGGAAAGCACGCATATAAAAAACAAGAATCAATTGAAAAAACTGATCAAAACGTTTATAAATTACAACTTGGGTAGGAATGCCTACAATACAATAAAATCTCAACCAACCCACAAAACAGGTTAGGTTGAGACCTGTTATAAATTAACCACATAATTTATTCTTTTTTGTATGTTACAAACTAATGTACTAAATAAGTATAAAACTTCACCAAATGGAGGCTGGCGACATAAATAGTGACGGGCTTAGAAACAATTTTAAATTTATATATATATAAAAAAACAAGTTTTCATCATTAAATCTGAGGATTAATTTTGTTTGATATTAAAAACAAAAAAACAAAAAACAACACGGCTTTTATTTACAAACACAGTTCTTTTGCTACAAAACGCCTAAAGAATGAAAAATCGGTCGAAGTAAACAAATTTATTGGCCACGCACTGCTAACGTTTGCTTCAAAGCTGAGCTAACACTCAATAAAGTGCAAACCTCCTCCATGGCGTCTAATATATATACACAAGGAATTCTCCGAGAGAAAAAAATATCACTGAATACATTCAACATAAGATGTTAGTTTATAAATTAAATTTGAATAAAAGTCTCGTAAAAGGATAAAATATAATATAAGAAAAAAGCCAACTAAATGTGTTTTAAAACAATATAATACTCTTTTCAATAATATTATTATAATATAGTTGCGGCGTAAACTCTTCTAAGAGATAACACAATTTCCGCACAACGTAGCAAAAATAATATATTACAAAAAACAAAAAACAAAAAAAAAAAAACAAAAACAAAAAAGGTCAATAAATAGAACATTTTAAATAACAAAGACACTGAGCGACACCAAAACATTTTGAAATAATGTTCGATGATAAATTAAGATTATATTAGGATTTTCTGTCGTTAAAAATTACGAAACTTATGACTAACGTGCGAGCAAAAAAAAAAAAAAAAAATCAACGTGATATTTTCAGTCAGGATTAAGTGACGCGAATTTCTCATCAGAAGTTGCTAGTCAAGCTATATAAGAGATAAATCGAATACACAATACCGCTAACAACAATATTCAATAAAAATCATTATGAAGCTTTTTTAAGTCAGACATCGCGGAGCCCTGACCGATATCTTAAGATAACATTAAAAACTGCAACAAAGTAGGCTCGCACCATCACCGAAATAAAAACTCCATGCTTTTTATCAAAATTTATACGCATAAAACTTCGAAAAATAAAATATATAAATATAAATATATTTCAAACAAAAATTCTTTAACTTTGATTAATCGTAAATCTAGCGTTAGAACAAATATAAACGGGCGCATTTTTTTTCTGCTTACCCGGGGAATTTCGATGAAGAAGAGATAAGATCGTATTATATACGATCTCGTAAAATAATTTTTTAACTTATCGCTATACATAAAAAATTTCCTTTATAGAAAAAACAAACGAACAAAAAAAAAAGAACTCGAACTCACTAATTCAAACCACCGAATACTGGTAGGCGACGAAGCTTTTCGACTGGAGAGGGAGGGTTGGAAGAGCCGGAATCTGAAGGTGTTGTTGTGTAGCGTTCGTTTAACGTCGACTTCATCCCTTGAAAACTTAATCCACCAACCATGGAAGTTAACGGAATATAGTCGCTGTTCCTAAGTTTGTTTATTTCGACCGAATTGCACGGAGATGGATAAGAGTTTTCCGGAATGACACTCATCGAGTTTTGTCCACACACAGCCAATGGATTCTGAGCAATATGCGAAGGTTCGTCAAAGAGAAACACATCACCGCCATAACCTGGAGATGTTGGCGGTGTCAGAGAATTACCAAACGGTGAAGGGGCTATATCGTGTGCAGGAGATGGAGGAATTGAGTCCATACTGGATATAGAGCAGGAACGACCTAGGCTAGCTTGGGCTAACTTTTTCTCCTCATCATTGTGTATAAAATGACACCTTGGTCCATAAGGACAGAAGCCAATGGTATGATACGTTCGACAGAACTCAGTTTTGTATTTAGGATGTCGATTTAATCCTCTAAGTTCATGAAAACCATGAGCAAATTGGCATTTATCGCCGTATTTGCATGCTCCATTTTCTTCGAATGGTCGACACAGTTCTGTCTTGTAACGACTAGAATTGGTAGAGTTTCTTTTTCTTTGTTGAGCGTCTAATTCTTCTTGGAAACTAGCACTCTGCGCCCTTTCGCGAAATGGCGAAATATTTCCCAAAAATCTATCTTTCGGCGAGGGAGGCATCGGATAAAAGCTAGAAGAACTGGGAGACAAAACTTGGGATTTTGTTATTTGTGCGCTTAAACTAATTACAGTCGTTGAGTTAGTTGAGTGACGTCGAGGAATTAGCAAATTACTCGGTCTTCGATCTTCCAATTTTTGACGTAAATCTAACATTGGTCGCTGTTTACTCTATAAAAAAACAAAAAACAAAAAAAAAAACATCGGGAATAATTTTAAACGAGATTCGTATTAAAAGCTGCAACGATATGTCTTTCAAGTTAAACACATAAATTCATAAACGAACGTTGAAAGAATCTTATAAAAAAAAAAAGAAAAAAGAAAATAATTCAAAAGTATAAAGAAAATCGTAATGGCTTTACAAGTTCATATTTATGCTAAATCTAAATCTGTTTTTATCTTCTGCATTATATACTCGTTAAAAACATTCCCAAGAGAACCCTTCTAACTAAGTTATACAAAGTACACAAAAGTAAAACAAGAATAGTTTATCTAATTACATTCCCTGAGAGATTTGATTAGGTTAAAGGCGGCAAAATAACTGAAAGTATACGACGAAATTCGCTTTTTCAACTTAAATACATTCATTACCTGTTGAATAACATCACTAATATCATAAAACGCTGATACCAAAGCTGTACTCATTTTTTTTTTTGATTATTAAATAAAGGTTTCAACAACTACAAAATAAAGCCTAACACGTTCCACGCGTTGAAGTCTGTTTGAGACGATATAAAAAAACATTGACGAAAGGTTTTTGTGCGATATATAAAGGTTTATTCAGTGGTTAGAATCGAGAACAATACAATAAACAATCAGGCGTGACTAAGAATGCATGTCAATCAAATCCTTTTGTTTTATGTTTTGAAAGCATTTTTACTTAACCAATAGAAAGGTTAATAAAGATTTTCAATAGGTGGGAAAATGTTTTCGGAAAAACATTATAACGCTCTGCTAATTTAAGCATATCGATTTTTTTTAGAACAAAAAGAATGAATATTTTACAGCAACATTTTTTTGTTTTTAAAATAGAAAAACAAAGTTTTTTTTCACGTGTTTCAATATGCAATAATTTCAGAATTACAAAATATTTTAAGTCAAAATTAGCAAACATGATTCAAAGGAGTCCCAATTATCTATATAAACTATAACGATCTCCCGAACGAAGGTCAATTTGTTGACTTTTTGTGAGGTCGTCTGGTATTTCCAAAACAACTAAATGGATTAAAACTAGTTTCTTTTCATAAAATTGCGAAGATAAGTATGCTTGAGACGTGAGTTAATTTTGTAGAAATGTTGTTAGATGGTCTAATTTCTACAAGTAGATTTAAAAGATTAGAGCAATTCATAAGGAGACGTGAAGTCTAATCAAACAACTTCGACTTAACAAACAAATTGGGCGCCACTCGAACACAATCTTTGCTATTTAACAAAATGGTCATAAAAATTCTAGATCGAATGTAGAGATGAGTTATTCTGTCCGTAAATAAAATTCTGCAAATACTTGTGTAAGCTGAAATTGCCTGCGAAACTTTTATAGAAAACACGAAAAAACTAACCTCAAAAAATCATCTGTTGTTTTTTAACTTTATTCCTGCACCTTTTCTCAGGTTTACGACGCTAATCTCGAAAAAAAACAAAAATAAACTGCGGGAACTTGGATCACTCACAGTTTGTAGAAATAAAACGTTGCTAGAATGAAAGTACGTAGACCAAAACTTATTTATCAAGTCTTTAAAAAGCAACGTCATAGACGTTAAATATTTAGCAGAATTGTAATTTACGTTAAACGATTATTTAACTTTATATGCTGAGTTTAACAAAAGAAAATTTGATTACTGTTGTAAATAAGGATAAGAAGATTCGTTAGACAACTTTATACCTTCGGTATTTCGGAGAACCAATAAAAAATATTAAAGAAAAACATGATATTTTTCGGCATTGCAGTTTAAAAAAAAAGTAATACGCTTTGCATAATAGAACAGGTGCCCGTAGGGAATTAAGATCTAAATAAACGTTTCATTTTTATTTTCTGATTTGAGCATCGTGTTTAAACTTTTAACTTCTGGTCGGTTTAAAGTCGAAAGGTTGAAAAAGTATTCGGTATAAAATTTGATGCAAAAGAATATGGTTGCCACCTGTAATTGTAACTATAAAACCAAAATGCTGTTTATTCGGAAAATTCGAATTGAATTTCTTTCTTTTTAAAATACTTTGAAATGGGTAGAAATGGTATCAGCCTACCGATGGAGATTGATGTAATAAATATGATGGATCAATACCATCCAAATTTTTATATTTCCGAACAAAATGGCGAATTATTAATTTGAACTTTATAATTAGGTATTATTCTACTCTTATTTTTTTTCCGAACGGCGCGAGTATTGCAAAGTAAATTTAATACACAAAGTTAATCAACCCGATCCATCAACAAACCTTTTAAAACTTGATCTCTGCAATTTGCTAAAAAGGTTTTTTTGCGGTTTTTGGTAAGATTTTGCGTCATTTGCCAGGACGAACGTTGATTTGCATATTTTTCAAACTCATCAGCTTTTGGAAATCAAAATGCGCATTCATTTGCATGTTTCGAATTTATACCGTGAAAGAGGCAATAATTATGTCCTCCTATTGACATAAATCTTTAATGGATGAATTTTTTTTGCGATGAATATATAAAAACCTTATAACCCAAAGATTTTTAGAAGAAGTTTAAGAAAATGAGAGCAACATTCACACAAAAAAGAAAAAAAATTTAACTGTTGTATGTTGAGCAAGAGTAAGTGACCATATAAAATGGAATTTTTTTTTGTTTTTTTCGTATGTATACAATTTTCAAAGATGCGGCCCTTAAAATCTTTCAACAAGTATTTAAGATGAAGCATCTTCAATTCAAAAGTGTAAAATACGGGAGTTCTTGGAGCTCGAAGTAATCGTTATAAAACTCCTTTTAAAACGTAAAATTTCTCTAGAAATTAATTTCGTTGCAATCCTATCAAATGATCACAATTTTTGATACGGGTTCTTTAAACCTGGATTTAACTTTAGACCTGGATTTAACTTTCACCAAAAATTAGGGTTAAAAAATTTAAAAGGTCCTTAAAAATGTTGGTTAAATTTTTAATGAGCATTTTTAAAAATGAAAAAAAAAAAAAATAACTTTTGCATATTTCTGTGTAGTTATTTTTGTTTCTTTTATTTCTTCATGTTTTGTTCATTAAATAAATTTATAAGAAAAAGAAAAAAAAAGCGTTTAAAATAAATTAAAAAGAACTGTTGCGAGGCTTGGATACTAATTTACTAATGCCGGCAAAATAAACTCTAAAAAGATATTCCGTCTTGTAAATCGCTGATCGTTCTTATCGCACATAATTTTAAAGATAAAAACCCAAGAAGCCACTTGGAATTTCCTAATTTATATCATTTGTTACATATGGGTCCAGAACCATATCATTTAAATAACTGAGAGCACATATGCAGAATATCTTTTGTCTAGCCACTCTCTGCAATTATCTGAAATAAGATTGAAAAACACGCCAATAAAGATTTTTCTAAGCTTCTTATCAATAGCATTAAAAATACACTTATCTACAAAAACATTGTGCAAAAAAAAAAAAGCAAACAAAAAAATGCATTTCTGTACACAACCCCCCTCCCCTCCAAAAAAAAACAAAAAACAAAAATCGGTGCTCAAATATTGAGAAAATTCTGTCAGCGGTTTACTCGTATAGTTTAATTTTTACTCGTATACTTTAATCGATGGCGAAAGATTAACACTTAAGAAGCTCTCTATAAAGTGTTCTTTGTGTAACATTACAGATATACAAATTTTCAGACTTATACAAAGAGTGGACTTACATACCATTTAAGTCGAGGTCACTTTTTTGACCCATTCTAAATGGATTAGTCTCAATTTATTGACCGGTATAAACCGTAAACGTGTCTTATACACATAATACAAAGAATGCATGCATATGCTTTTAGTTAAATGCCATCGTTAAAAAATTTAGTCTTGAGCCAAGAAAGATCAGTTGCGTTTGCCGCCCTCCCTAATCCTTGTTTTGGGATTATGTATTAGGCGCCAGTTCGTTATGTTATAATTATATTGCGTATTAACATAAAAAGTGTAATTAAAATTTTGAGATTAAAAAAGATTTAAAAAATCAAAGTTGTACTGCAGAGAAAGCGAAAGTGAATCATATTTTAAACAATCCAAAATAAAGAGCTGCTTCCTGCTAATGAAATAATTTGTTCGGCGTTTCTATAGTATTAAAAATATTGATCTTGAAAAAAAGGCATGGGCTCGAAAATGTTTTAATCCGTTATTTTGAAGTTTCATATAAGGGAATTTTTTTGCTTTACTAAGAAGTGTAATCTGAGCTCGCACGTCATTCATTTTCTAAGTCTGTTCGAGTTTGTTCCGGCTGGAGTAATGAGTGGGTATTACACCACGGATTTGGATTTTGAATCGTGCCATAGAGGTATTTCTGAACATTTCGAAATAGTGACGTCAGTTTAAGTAATTGGAAATAAAACGCGGAAGTAAATCATCCCTCAAAATGCACAGCGAATCAAACTTTAGTCAATATTTAAAAATTCAGATTTAATACTTTAAAAAAATAATAAAAAGATAAAATAAAATAAAATAAAAAGGTCAGATAGCAGTAAATAAACAAATGATATTCGCAGAAATTTATAAAAACACTGCAATTAATGTTAGAAACAACAAGTCTCAGAAATCTGCGCTTTCTTCACTGTCTAAATCATCTGTTCCTGACCCATTTTCTGTCCCTTCGATAGTTCGGTCATTTTTCTCTGAAGAGAGAGTAGAGTTTTGATTCCAATAATCTGTTTGATTATCCGTAGACGAATTATGATTGCCTGTAAATAGAATGCAAGTTTTAATCGAGTCATAATTAATAGAAAGCATTTTCCATCCTTAAAATTTTTAATATTTCATTTCACTTCGCACAGCAGCACGGAACAAGCAAAAAAAATGACAAAATTCATTTAACGACATTATACGAATGTGTTTAAAGAATCTATATCAACATGCTAGTTGAATAATTCTCAATCAGTTTTTTACTATAAATGATTCATTTAACAGTTAATGAGATCACTATCAAGATTTGGAGAGCGACGGGGCACACTTAGAATTAAATTAAATGGTATTAAATTAGCTGCAAATGCAAAACTTGAGCTCTCGTACAGTACCAAATGCACTAGATTAATATCACATATTGTCTCAGACAGTTAGATATAGTCTAAATACTGAGGCAGGGATTTAGAGGAATTTAAGTTTGAAAATTAGTGTTGTACGCGTAAAAGAAAATTGAATATTCGATCCAGAATAAGTGAACTTCATGGAGTTGAAAAGTTCTATTTTTGTCGAAATTTTACAACCTTAACTTCTCTTAAAGCTGAATAAAGGTTAAGAATTTGGTAAAGAGAGTCCAGAAAGATATAAATTATTGATAAGCCGCAGTTTCAAAAGAGTTTTTTGCCGTGTAGAGAAAACACAGAAACGCTTGATTTACTTATGAACGATTCTAAATATTTCTCAGAATCTACAATTGGAACAAGAAAAATTTTCAATAATTTTATATTCAATAATTTTATATTATATTTATATATGATTTTTATGATCGCTTTAAAATTCAATTCGAAAATTGAAAAGATTTTGTGATTTGAAGTAAAATAACTCAGGTGAGTCAAAAAAAGACTAAAAAACCAAAGATTTCCGAAAGGAAACTTTATTCTACAAATTATTAATAAGTGCCCAGTTGAATCCAAATAAAATATCAGAAAAATGGTTTTACCTCTATTTAGGGTAGTGTTAGATTTAGCAGGTGTCTGTCCATGATATTTTAAGAGCCTGATCACTTTTCTAATGAGACATAAAAAATTGTGTTTAACGAATAACATTTTGAAATACTTCGAGAAAAAAATGTTGAAAAGTCATTTGTGAATGTGTCAATAAAAAATTTGATTTTTGCGTTTTGGATGACTTTCATTTTCACCCAAACACCTCCGTACACACGTGTTTGATAGCGCAACATTTTTACTTCAAATTTGAATCCCTGTTCCTAAATACAGCTGATTTGTTACGTTTGGTCGGCGCATTTAATTATAGATTTTTAAATGTCTATCGCTAAAATTTTATTGCAGAGAGAAGTTTCAAAATACGTGTTAAATGCGAATGCTGAGCTAAAACTCCATAAAAAAAATCAGTGTTACGCATGCGTTGTAATACCTATTTTAAAAAGATTCCAATAGCCAATGACATTCATATTTTACACTTACATCATTCCCTTAAAAAAAGTAAATAATTTAGCTTTTTTAAGAGAATAATGTTAATGCAAAAAACTCAATATTTTTTTTTTAAAAAAAAATTTAAATTACTTGATTTAAGTCAAACTATTTTGCATCGGACTTTACTATTTAAGATTTCAAAATGAAACGTGAACGAAACTCATATGAAAAAAAACACTGACAATTTCGTCATTTTCTGGTGATAGCCGTTTTTACTTTTATTCACAATCACACATTTAAAATGTTTGGAGTAATTGAGACCAAAATGTACTTAAATTAGTGACACATTTTAGGCCTAAAAAATCTTTTTGGGGATTTTTTAATAATTTTGAGGTAAATATAGTCGTGGAAATAAATCAGCTTCATTTTTTTCAGACTTAACTTCTACCTTCATTTGAACAGCAACACACAGGCTTCGTCCAATACAAGCAATCCTTGCACGTTGAAGTGAATCTTCCCAAAGAATTTTGATCTAATTTTAAAAGGGTTTTTAAGATTAGCTAAAAACTATAAAATAGTAATGGAAAGAAAAAAAAAATCACAAAAATATTTCTTTAGAAGATCAGGACAAAACTTTTATATGGTCAAATTTTTAACATTACAATATTTGAGTCGCAGTTTTTTAGTACAATTTTTCTTAAGATTTTTTTTATTGAAAAAAGGTTAAACGTGAAGTAAGTTACGTTAACTAAAAACTCATCTTGATGTTTTCAGAAACTCAGGCATATATTCGTGTTGAAATCAATAATACCCTTTATCTCAAATTTTCTATTTCAAACCCTGAGCTTGGTGGATTACAGTTTTGATTGTATGTTTCATTATCTGGAGCGATCTCTGACGAGCACGTGCATTTCAGAGCACTCTTTTCAATAAAGATTTTCTTTTTTTGGGAAATAACCTTTTTGCAGCCAAAGGTTAAATTTAAAGAGGGGTTCGATGAAATTTACATAGAAAACAAAAAGCGTCCATTTTAAAATTTTAATCAGAGCGTAACTGACCTTGTTTAACTTGTAAAATTATGGTTCTAAAATCAAAACCCAACTCATTGTGTGCTTCACATCTATACGTAATAGTATCTGTACGAGGTAACTTAAAGAAAAACAACAATTAGAAAATAAATAAATAAAAATAAAAATAAAAAAAAGCTAAACCAAAAAAAAAGCATAAATAATTATCATCGAAGTTAACACTATTATGGCGAGAGGTCAAGAAAAGTGATCCGATTTCAAGACACACTATAAAACTGAACAAAATAATTAAAATCGTTCGTCAACTTTCCATTTTCAGATGTAATCATTCTTGACGACAGGAAATAATTCTCGCACGCTGAGAAATAATCGCTTTTTATAATCTTAAATTTATAACATAGAGCGAGAAATATTTAATTAGCTGTTAAAATTACCCTGGTGATAAGTAAACCACCGTTATGCCTGAGAAAAGAATAGTTGCGGGTATGGTCTAGAGGAACATCATTCATGAACCAAATGTGCAACGGGAAAGGTGTCCCTGACGCATTGCATTGCAATATTATCGGCAGATCAGATATTCCAACGAACGTTAACTCTTTTCTTGAAGATAGCATCGTTGGTGGCGCTAGCAAAACACAGAAATCAGTGTGAACTTTGGCGCTTTAACATTTAGGTTTACGTCAAAAGACCTGCTTTCACCGTTAGTACTACGTCAATTATTACTATTTATAAATATTTAAGCAATAACCAATCAAAATAATATTCAGATAATAATAATAAAAAAAAAAAAAAAAAAGTATAAACATCTCATCATTAAAACCAGAAGTTTAAAAAAGGAGATACTTCCGACTACAACTTCTACCGACGCTGCACTAAACCGCCCCCTGTTCATTGCGACGCACGTGTACTGACCACCGGAGGTATTTTGAGTATTTCTAAGAAACAAGATGCCAGATGTCATCAAAAAAAAGGAATCTGATGCAGGAAGCAAAAAACCATCTTTCATCCACGTAAAGTTAGCCAATACATTTGAAATGCATCTCAAAGAATGGGAAGACCTTTCTATTATTACGGAAGACTTCGGTTCAACCCTCACATGCATTTTCTCAAGTATTTCTTGAAAAAAAAATTTCTTGAAACAAATCTCACCTTTAGTGAAAATCTTTATATACCATTAAAACTACAGACAACTAAAACTCTATAGTATCTTAGTTCGACATTAAACCCGTTCAGATTTTTTTTTTAAACAAACTTTTACATCAAATCACTCACCGCATTTGAACAACCCATCATCGATACTCAAAATATTCTTTCCCATCAAAAACTCAGGCTTCTCACAAAAAATTGTAGAGTTTGATTTAGTTTTACTCAGCCAAGCTTTCAGCCACAATATATTGCAATCGCATTGCAACTCATTACTTTTAATTAAGCGTAACTTTTTGCTGGATTGGACAAGCGAAAGAGGGGCATACCAAACACTAAAACAAACAATTAGTTAAGAAAGATTTTTATACAAGAAGATTAAAAACAAATTTTAGCTAAAGAGCTTACATTGATCTTAACTTCTCCAAATGGCTGAATGCACCTTCTGCAATAAATGAGATGCTATTGTAAAACACCACTCTGAAAATAAATTCTTTAAAATGCAGCTTTTGAAAATATTGTAACGACGTTTTCTACGTTTAGGGGATGATTTCACGGCTGTTTTCTAAACGAGGCGAATTTTAGCACGAACTTTGAAAAACAGGATGAAATTTCATCCCAGGCTATAATCAACTAATCTAAAAACATTTTGTAAGTCAGTTCCACCATGAAAGCTGAACGTCAGCTAAGAAGGAATTTAGCGAGACTGATAAAGCAAAAGGACTTTTTTTATTAAAAAAAATTTACAAAAAATAAATTGACAAAAATTTTAAATGTTTTTCATTCTTTTAGTCATGTAATTCATTTCATATGAATTATATAAGAATAGAAATTTTACTTAATGTAGATGTTATACTTACAGACGGTACAAATGTCTCAGATTCCGAAATGCACCAGAAGGGATTGTTGTAAGGCGATTTGAATTAAGTTGACTAAAAATTTTGTACATGCAAATAAAAAAGTGGAAACAAATTTTATGAATAAAATAATATAGGATATTAACATCAGAGATTATTTACAAACTTATAAATATCTAGAAATGTAAACGTACAGCACTAACAATCTTGGAAGTCCATTAAAGGCGCCATTTGCAAGACCAGAAATGTTATTAACCCCAAGATTTCTAAAAAAGAAAGTTACATTAAAATACAATATATACTTAAATTACTGCAGGACTTAAGATAAGATGAACAGCTCATAATGTTGTTTTAGGGTAGGGCTGGGCTAGTTGAGCATAGGGACAAGTTGGGCAACTAAATTATCTCAAAAACTACGCATCAAATGACAAAACAACTTAAAGATGAAAGCTAGGTTTATGTAATGGTAGTAAAATGCGCTTTAAATGGTTGTAGGACGGCATATATATGTATATATATGTATATGTATGTATTACAGAATGAGAGAGAAAGAGCGTTAGTGCCTGCTTGTATAACTACAGTTTTGTATACACACAATTATGTGTTTGTGTAATATACACACACACATATTACAGTTATATACCAATAGTAAATGAAACAATATATAACTCTGTATATAAATTATTTATTTAGAGTACATATAATCAAAATATAGATAAAATATGCAATACCATCATAATAAATATAGAAAGCAAATAACACGTAATTCAAGTTTAAATCAAAATTTTTATTAATGAATTTTTAAACTGATATATTTTACTAAGTAATATTTAAGTAAAAATATTTTTAAAAGAAGCAAAAATTAAATAGTTTTAAATCATATTAGTATATTTAAAGAGAAAAAAAAAAACAAAAAAAAAAAAAAAAAGGATTTAGGATATTATCTTAAATTGTTAATAGTATTTAACAATGATTAATTTAAAAGTGTGTACGGACCTTAAAATGTTTACCCAATGAAATTTATTTCTCTGTATCTGATAATGCCATTTTGTTAATTTTTTTTAAAAAAAAAAATGGCTGAGTATAATCGAAAATCAAATAAATGGGTAAAATATCAACACTTAAGTGATGTCAGATAAATGTTTTTTTAAGCATCTAAGAGAAAAATAGCAAAAGTTTTTTTTTACTTTTTTGGTCCGATATTGAAAATGTGCCTGTTCATCTCACTTGTCTGCCATCCAATAACCATTACACATGTATTACAGAATGCTGTCCAACAACACATGTATTACACATGTATTACAGAATGCCGTCCAACAACACATGTATTACACATATATTACAGAATGTGTATAGTCTCATTTTTATTTATAATATTAACAAGTGTTGTTTAAAAAATGCGTTAAAAAGTTGTGTTTAGTTTTAAGATTGAAAAGTATTACTTTGTTTTTCACTTAGTTATCTTTTGCCTCAGAATTATTAACTTTTATATTCATATCTTAATCAAATCTTATATATTCAGATCTTAAATAATCTGTTGAGATTTAAAGTATATATTCAATTTATAACAAAGCCATATTTTGGTTTTGTAAGAGAGTTCATAGTAGTCACAGAAATGCATTAATTTTTTTTTATTGCTCAACTTACCCCACACAGCTGCTTAACTTACCCCCCTGGGGTAAGTTGAGCAGCTTAGTAAACTTTAGGGAATATTTTCTCAAACAAATCTAAAGACATTTTTTTCTTAAGCAATTTTTAGCAGATAAAATTTCCTTTTTAATAGTGAAAAAACTGTGTAAATTTATTAGATTCAGTAAATATTGTTCAACTTGCCCCTCCCTACCCTTACTAAAGAAAGTTAAAGTTTTATCACTTATAAAAACTTACAGTTCAGATAGAGATGACAATCCTTCAAATGTATTTTCTTGAATATACAAAATCTGATTTCGAAACAAATATCTACACCATAATTATACAGAGAAAAAAAACAAAACATAACAAGAATCGTCAAGTTGTCATTAACTTTAGCATTAACATTAATTTTTTTTTTTTTTTTTTTTTAATTTTTAATCAACTATCATCATTATTAAACTATAGTTGTTATGTTAACTGTTGTTTTTATTTTGCTATTTTATTTACTGTGCTCATAAAAAATTTCCATGGAATTTTGAACTTCAGAAATTTACAATGACTCAAGCTTTACAACCTACTCACAGTTGTTGAAGGTTCTTCATTCCAGCAAATGAATTTGGTTCAATCCATTCAATGCGATTGTCTTGCAAAAACCTTCAAAGAAAGTTTTAATTGGAAAAAAAGTAAAAATTTTCATAAAAATTATTAGATAAAAAAAGAAACAACTTACAACTGATTTACGCTATAGAGACCAGAAAACATCCCTACATTCAGTTCAGTAAGACGGTTCCCTGACAATGACCTATAAAACATCTGTAAAGTCTTCATAAATTTTTATAAAATTTTCTCAGAAAACAAAAAACAACTTTAAGTTTTCAATCTAAAATTACATTTACACAAAAAAACTTACAAAACCATCAAACTGCCCAACGATCTAAATGAACCTGCCTCAATATTCTTTATTTGGTTTCCCAACAAAACTCTATAAATAGAAAATTTTAAAAACTATACTATGAATGACCATATAAAAACTATAGATTGTATGACCATATAAAAACTATACGATATATGACCATGTAATTGACCATCTGATCAATTTAACATTAACAGATTGATACCATAGCAAAGCACATGATTCAAAGCACAAGAATCATACTGTTAAGAAAAAATCCTAACCCCAACTGACAACACTCCTTTTATTTGCTACATACAAAAAAAAAAACAACAGGTTTTAAACAATCAGCACTTTTTTTTTGATTATGACTTTTACCCTCAGAAAATTTTACTACTGCATTCATGCAGCAATATAATACATTGTGGTACTTAAGTTGTATTAAGTCCGACTAGAGGAATATGCAGATGTTTTTCAAGCAGCAAGTGCAAATTTAATAATTTTTTTTGTCCCCTGTAATATTAAAGTTTATTTGACAACATTTCTCAAAAATGAAATACTTTTATTTTTTTACGAAACACTAATTCTAACAGCTTTTAGTTTTTCATTTTTTTAAACCTAAAACTTTTCGATCCCCCTTAGTTTTTTCAAACCCCCAGAGTTGTTGATATTGAGCTCTGTTCACAAAGTCATAAAGGTTTGGTAGTTTTTTCTGATTCTCAAAGAGGGGGATATTATTTCTGTGTTTGCAAAGGAAAAAATAAACCTCAAAGTTTATTTGCAAATTGTGGTAAAATTAAGATATTACATTTATTGTGATACAGAAAATTTTTAATATTTTTTTACATAAACTAAAATTCATTGTTTAAAGCAATTCCTTCTTTTAATACAAAACATTTTTTTATCAATATTTTTGCTCGCCTAATAATTCACTCACTTTTTTAAAACAAATGTTTGTGAAATATCTGCTTATAGGTATTTTATGTCAGGAACTTTAAAACTTTTATGAATACCAGATATAAAACTTTGATAGATGCCACATATAAGACTTTGACATATGCCACATATAAAACTTTGATAGATGCCACATATAAAAAACTTGAATTCATTTAAAAAAAAGGTTTAGTACTCACATTTTTCTCACAAAAGGGAAAATGTTGTCTCCAAAAGTTGAAACTGTAATTTCGATCAGTCGATTATTGTCTAAATAACTTAACAGAAAAAAAAACAAACAATTCCTAATTTAAATAATTGCATTAAAAAAAAAACAAAAAAAAAATTTGAGTAAAAACATACATTTCAGAAACTCTACTTAATCCAATAAACATTTCTTTTGTAATATTTGTCAGATGGTTATGTCCTAGTTGTCTAAAACAAAACAAAAACATTAACAAGTTTCAATTAAGAAAAAATTTTACACCAAAAAGACCAGGGATTGCAGGTATCACATCAGTTAAAACAAATAACAAATACAAAACTTTTACGTATAAAAAATTATAAACAAAAGTTCCTATGAAATCTATACTAGAATATTTATAGACATTTCTGACCACCTTTAGCAATAAGCCGGGTAAGTGAAAAAATTATACAGGTGAATCAAAACATATTATTTCATTTTATTCTGATTTTGAATTGAAATTGAGTGAAACTTTTTTAAAACAAATAATCTTAATTAAGTAAAACAAATTTCGACTAAAAACAGTAAAAGAAGTACAATTTCATAAGATTTGTGCATCCCAGAAATGATCCATTTGCAATCATCTTCAGCTTATTTTCATGAAGATACCTATAATGTAAGTGAATACTTTGTGACTGTTTGATAAATATGAAACTTTACAGAAGAAATACAAGAATTTTTTTAATATATGGCAAAGCCCAAAAGCTAACCTCTACTTTAAATAGAAAAGTAATAACTAATATTAGTTACTAAATTACAGAGTTATCATTAAACAAATAAATAATCACTATTGGAAGATGGCTACAACAACTAAAATCCCACAAACAACAATATAATTATCATGAGACTAGTATCAATGTATACAATTAAAAACACAGCATATAAATGATGCAACTAAAGCCAACAATAGACTATTTGCGCAAATGATAATAACCAGATATAAAATAAATAATGAGGCTACAAGACAAGTGAGACTTACAGACTGTTGAGGTTTAACAATCCCCTTAAGGAGCCACTAAAAAGAACTTGCAAATAATTTCGGTACAATGTTCTAAAATAAAAATAAGTTAAAATTTTTTATTAATCATTTACTACAAACATAGAAAATAATCTACAAATATAATCAATAAACTACAAACATAATTAATATAACATAATTACTGCAAACAAATATTATTTTTTGAAGTAAAATACATTTGTATATACTGATGTAATATAACATTAGGTTGTATCTAGTATTTTACTTCTCCATTTTTTTTTTTTTTTTTTTTTTTTTTAATATGATTAAATAATAAAATTGTTTTTGTTAACATAATAGAAGATAATAAAAATATAATAACAGAATATATTTTGTGATAAGTTGATTTTTGTCATATTTTCATTAACATTGTTAAAAGAACACAGTGTTCATACAATACTCTCAACTGCTCAAGTGGGACAAATGTTCCTTCAGGTATTGATCGAAGAAGATTTTCATGCAGAAATCTAAAACAAGATCACAATATACTTTTTCAACCATCTTCTGTATTTGAACTAACAAAAGAATAATCACATTTTAAGTATATACAATATTAACTATTTTTGACATATCTGTCTGTTTTAAAAAATCATCATTTAATTGCATCCCCTAGTTTGTCATTAAGGCTTTGCATCTATTTGGCATGGAAATAATCAGATTTTGACATCTTTCTAAAGGAATGCTTTTCCAAGCATTCTGGACAGTTTCATAACTCTTGCTGGTTTTTGGTTTTTCACTATAAAGAGCCTCTTTTACATCTGCTCAAAGGTTTTTGATCAGATTGAGATCAGGTGACTGTGCAGCCCAATCCATAACTACAACCCTATTCTCCACAAACGTTTTTTCACTCAATACTTTGGGCCTCCTTACATATATTCTATTTGACCCAAATAAAAAAATCTGCAATTTTGAAGCAGGCCAACTGACATGCATTTTTAAAAAACACAATTTTGCTACCTCATGACTTTTTTTCAAAAGGGGAACTTTTCTTGGGCTACAGATGACAAACTTACTTTTTACTAACAATCTTCATACTGTTTTTGAAGAAACGCTTAAATTTAAATCTCCTTAAACAAATCAGCAACAGCGGCACGTTTTATTAATCTGTCTTATGGCTCACTTGTTTTTTATCGGCCTCTTGTTTCACTTACGTTTTTCCATTTTAAAGCATTTCTGATCATCATAAGAGAAAAACCTAATATCTCATGAATAAATGCATATGTTTTCCCTTCTTACTACAATGCTTCTGCACTACAATGCTTTGCACAACCCATAATTTCTATTTATAAAATAAATTCATTCAATTATTTTATATATTTCATTAAATTACCACTAAAATCAATCATACCTTTAATTAATATTACTAAAAACAAATAAACACACACACACACACACACACACACACACACACACACACACACACACACACACACACACACACACACACACACACACACACACACACACACACACACACACACACACACACACACACACACACACACACATATATATACACTAGGGTGATGACTTTTATACAACCTCCTTTCCCTGTATTATAATTTAATTAGCTTTCATTTAAGATTAAATAAAGTATTACATTCAAGGTGATTTGATAAAAAAACCTCATGCACATAATGATTTTAAGAATTTTATTTATTAGCTTTTTGGGCAAATTTTTGAAGTCACTGTAATATAAAAGCAGATATAAAATTGAACACAAGCTGTAGAGCCACATGCATACAAAATTATATAGGATCATCAAACGCACAAGGAAATCAAATATTCACGATAATGTTATTAGAGAGGATCAATCTCAGTGGGAGGTTGTCCTTGTTGCGGCAGGAGTCGTGCAATTCTTGTATAACTTTGATGGCACGCTCGTAGCACTGGTTGCTTCGGGCAATGTTGATTGGAAAGTCATCTGTTTTCCAGTGGGTTTTCAAGCAATTGAGAGCTTTTGGGTAGTCATTCAGAGCTTCAGTTAGTCTTCAACGCGGAACAATTGACTGCTGAACCAATGGTCAGCCCATGAGTAAGAAATGAATCAACAGATTTTACGCAACCTGATCCAGGTTTCTGGCATCAGAATAAATGCAAGAAGGGCTAGAATGGCACGAGAGCTCCAGCATGCATTGCTGATGTTTGGGATCTGTTTGAAATTCATGAAGGAGATCTCATTCCTCTCAGTTAAGTGATGGAAGACACGAGTGAGGTGGTAGAGAAACTTCATGACATCTCTCCAGCCGCCTGTTTCCTTAATCTCAGTTTTACCGTTGCTGAAGGCTGCTTTCAATTTATTGTAATTGCTCATTAAATCCTGCACAAAGAAATACTTGATGTTTGGTGATTTAGTCGACCCATGGAGCTCATTGTCCATGACAACGCGAAGAACGCGGTCTAGCACATGGTGCTGGCAACTGATGAACTTGGGTTTGGGGTGACCTTTCTCTTCGTATATTTGCTGCAGCCGAACAACAACGCCTGTCTTCTTGCAGGTATTCACATTTGTTGTGTCGACAACAATCATCACAACTGATCCCCACAGATTGAACTCCTCTAACACATCCTGGAGTCCTTCTGCGAATGTTTGAGCTTTTCCATCTTTCAATTTTAGCGCAGTCAACTTAATTTCTTTAGATTCATTCTTGAGGACCACGGCCTGATATTCAAAGCCCTCAGTGTGTTTGCCGCCAAAGTGTATGCTCCACTTCTCCAGATAAAGCGTGCTCACCAAGAATTTCTTCACCTGAGCAGCTCTTATGTAGATAGCCTTGTGGATTGCTGATTGACATGGGGTTGGGATTTCAATGCACTCACCAGAAAGCTGGCGGCACACCACTGCTGCTCCGTGGGACGACAGCTTTGAGCATGTAACAAGACGTCTTGCAATACCTGTTGAGTTATGCGCCCTTTTGCTTATTGAAAATTCTACACATTTCTCTTCTACATAAATTATTGCACAAGTTGGTTATATATATATATATATATATATATATATGTATATATACTGTATATAACATAAAGCTATTATAACAACTGTTATTTATGTAGGCATTTTAGCATTTTATGCTAATTGTATATACTGTATAATACAATTACATAAAAAGCTAAAATGCCTACATAAATAACAGTTCAAAGTGGTTTGTGCGTGACCTTTTTCAATATTTTAATGGAATAAACTTCATTCGTGCTACAGGAAATGTTTGAGAAAAAAAATCAAAAAGTCATCACCCTAATATACACGTACAGTGATAACATCAGAAAAAACAAAAATATACAGTTAGTTTTCTAAACTTTTGTTCTGATACTGCTTCTGTTACTGTCAACCTTAGAGTTGAGATTACTCAATCATTTGCAGTAGGCCACAAAAGGATCAGCAACTCAGATACAGCACCTGTTTCACATAATTAACTCTCCTATAACATCATTTTTACAAAATTTTACAAGATTTCACCACAATCAAGTAAAGCCATCTGATTTGAGTAGGCTTTCTGGTGGACCTATATAGATTGATTAACACTGAATGTAGTTGCAATAGTTACTATAGTTCCTAGGTGTTGCATGAAAAGTATGCAACAATACTCATGCCAGGTGTTTTGACAAATACTTAAATGGCTAAACACTAATTGATGAACTATTATGCTACACCATTATAAAATATCATCTACTAAAGTAATCTATGTATTTAGGCTAAATCACTTTTCTTAGTCTTGTACGCATGCGCTTAATTTTTTTTTTTTTTTTTTTTAAATCTTGTTGATGTTAACCCTATACCCATCCCTATCCCTATCCCTGGATAGGGATGGATGTATTTGCCTTGGTTTTGATATCTACTGTTTTGGTACCATTACAGCTTATACCCACAGGCCACTTAGAGCTATTATAGATTTTTAAAACTAAGACTAATTGCTATTTAATGAAGATCTCATAAACTGGAGGCTAAAAAAAATTCATAAAGCTTGAATTAATCCCATTTTGAAAAAATATTTGAAAGATTTCACTTACAGAGTTTCTACTTTCTCCAAACCTTCAAATACACCAGGATTAATTGATTTAATGTAATTTGTAAATAAATACCTAAAAAAATGTGTGTATATAGTATACACATACATTTACATACATACATACATACATACATACATACATACATACATACATACATACATACATACATACATACATACATACATGCATACATACATACATGCATATATGCATACATATAAACATACATACATACATATATGCACACAGATATATACATATATATACATATATATATATACATATATATATATATATATATATATATATATATATTTATATATATATATATATATATATATATTTATATATATATATATATATATATATATTTATATATATATATATATATATATAGATATAGATATATATATATATATATATATATATATATATATATATATATATAGATATATATATATACATATATATATATATATGGGTAATGAGTTTTGAAAAAGATATTACTTTGATTTTCTTGTTGAAAATGTTTCTTGTTTCCATCAGCATTAAAATTTTTTTAAAATGTCATAATGAAGTAAAATTAATTGAAGAAATCAAATTAAGGTGGAATGAAGAACGTGAGAATTCACACACAAACCAAAAATTTTTATCTACCTCATACACATGTGGATAGAAAATTTTTATCTACCACATCACACATGTGGATAGAGGATTAACTTTATGATCAAATTAAATTCTGATTTTTGTAAGGGGAGAGTACTTAAATAGTTTTTAAGCATTTAATAGTTTACTGTTACAGTGTAAAACACTTTTTTACAAATAAAAAAAAATCTAATTAAAAGATTACAAGCTTTTAAGCTTGTAATCTTATAAAATGAAAATGAATGTGAAGTATTTCATCCACTTAAGGCATAGTTTACAGCAGAAGAATGAATGTCAATAGAGCATTAGTATTAGTCAGGAATTCCATCTTGCCTTACATAAATTTGGTATTTTCTGAAACTTCACTTTAGGAAATAAAAAAAACAAAAAAAAAAAAACAACAGAAAACTTGAGTTAAATGAAATAGCAATTTTATCTCATTATGCCATCTGTCGTTTCCATTCTTGAAAGTCATCCTGAGCTGTTCATAGTTCTTTACAAGTTCCTGAATAAAAGGCTTTTCCTAATGTCGATGTTTGGTGACATGTTGTTTCCTGCGAGTTCTTCATTGCTACATAAAGAACCTGGTCAAGGACATAGCATTGACAACCAATGAACTGTGGCTCTTCCCAATTTTTTTTGAAAAAAAAGTATTTGTAACTGAGTGACAACCCCATTCCTTCTTAACATTCTTAGTGTCCACTATCATTCTTTACACTCTTTTATAAACTGTATTCATAGAGAACGACTATTATGCCTTTGACAACCTGTTTTTTCTGCCTGGTAGATCTAGGGCTTGTAACTTAACTTCTCTTTATTTCTCTCTTTTTTAATAATAAATTTCTCTTTATTTTTTGACACTAACACTTGATATTCTTGGTGATTGCCATCAAAATGCAATTACCAGTTTTCAAAATGTAATGTGGTGTTTATTTCTTCTGTAAGCTTCTTAAATAAATATTAAAAATAGTAAATCTTAAATAGTAAATATTAAAAATAGTGAATCTGAATATGCCAGATTGTGAACATCAATCCTACCTTGAGATGTCAAAAAATGGTTCCTGCCTAATTAGTGATATCTTTAAAGATGTCACTAATTTGGTTACAGCTTTGGTTTTGTTATACTTTTTGCTTGTACTTATCAACTGTTCTTCAAAATCTTCAGACTCTTGTTACAGTAGGCTACAAGAACATTTTTCTTCTTTTTGATGGATAAGTAGTTTTTGAACTTGCAGCCTTCCCAGTATACCTAAGTTATCATTTGCTTTCTATCTGAAGATTATACAACCTTCTGTTCTCACTATAGAGCCATTCACCATCTTTTTTTGTAATGTCAAAAACTTCATTTAATGAATCATATTTTCCTTGTTTTACACATTCATTATAGGTCTTTAGCACTTGATCAATTTTTGATTGTATGATTTGAATTGATAAATTTAGAAAATTTTATCTTTTGCCATAAGCTTGCTACTTCTTTCTCAATTTAGTTTATGCATTCACATCTACCTTTGATGGATTCCCCCAGGAACAGTAGCAACCAACAACTTGGACTTTGAGTGGAATTCTGCTGTTATTTTCCAATGAGTTTTCTTCAAGTGGAACAGTTCTCCTTTTCCTATGTGATTCATGAAATTGTATGAGATCATCTTATTTCTTTCAGTAGCAGAAGCACTTTTTCTTATATGACATTATGAATGAAAAAAATACTTAGATATATTTCTGAAAAATAATAATATATACTATGAATCTTGCTAACTTCTATAAACTTCTAGAAGACTAAAGAAAGTGCTAGAAAGTTCCAGAGATTTCTAAAAACATTCCAGAAAAGTCTGCAAAGTTCCAGGAGGTTCAAGAAAGTTCTAGAAAAATGCAGAAAGCCATACTTATACTGCTCACAACTATTACTTATATACAATTTTAGAAATATAGTGTTTGTGTATGTATGTATGTATGTATGTGTATATATGTGTGTGTGTGTGTGTGTGTGTGTGTGTGTGTGTGTGTGTGTGTGTGTGTATATATATATATGATTCAAACAAAGTTTTTTACAAATGTTTAAAAAATAAACTCCTAACTGTTGTCACGTTTATCCTACTCTTTTGTTACAATATGTTTACACTATTTGTAAGTCATAAGATTATGTTTTTTTGTTGTTTTAGCGTTTGTGTAAATCCGTTTTCGCTTACATATAATTATGTTGATCAAAATAGATAGAGAATTATAAATAATATTATTTTATATTAGTTTACTATTATTGTTTTATTTATTACCAGCCTTTAAAGCAAATCAATGATAAAAAGTTATGATACAAGTATTTGAACTTTGTTTTATAAGCTGCCAGATAAGGAATATAAATAGAGTAAATTTAAAGAGATTAAATTTTAAAATATATGATTTTATGTTAACTATGCAAATGACATGCATGAACTAGGTTGAAATTAGTCCTGCCTCACAAGTTATAATTGTTTCAGAATCATCAAATATTCTCAGTTGGCTACTTTAGACGTCAGTTCTCCTTTTTGTGGTTCACCTATATCTAGTTTGTTTTTTAACTCACCTATTTCAAGCAGTAACAATTCATCACTCAATACAACAATGGAAGATAATGATTTGCTAGGGCTAATTAAATAAAAACAATGGAAGATAATGATTTGCTAATTAAACAAAAACAAGTAACAAGTTTTAAACATTTTAATTTCAGTCAAAACATTTTAGCTGTGTGCAAATCTGTTTGTCTCACTTGCGTGGATCATTGTTACATCATCATGTTACATCATTTGTTTCCGATTGTTTGATTGTAACTTGCGATAAGTAGTTTTAATGCAAATTAACTTTATTTTTAAATTAAATTAAAATCAATATGGAAAAAAACTTGTAATCAGATTATGGGTTTAAAGTAATCATTGGATATGTAGTCAGATATGTAATTAGAAATATGTACATCCTGTTTTATACACTTAACTGCTAAATTAAGGCACCACTTACACATTTCAATTTATTTTAATTGTGGTCAATATTATCATATAGTTTGACAAACCTATTAAGAATAGAACACATGAACACCATTATTTTGATGATAATAATACAAATGGCTTTGAGGATGATGAAACAAAAAAAATTTTAACCTTGGTTTAACAAAATAAAGTAAAACGATTATTATTGTTACGCACATTGATACAGCTTAAATTGAAATATTTTTTACTTATCAATAACTAGTGTTACCACCTCTTGATTTTATTACAGCCTGACAGCGCCATCGCATACTTTCAATTAGAGATCTAATTGTTTCTTGAGGGATATTTTCCCACATGCGGATAAGACTTTGTTGCAGCTCGTCTAGGCTGTTAGGTGGTGGATGTTGGCTTCTAACACAGCATCCCATTATGTCCCAATGATGCTTTATTGGGTTCATATTTGGACTGCAAGCTGGCCACTCCAAAACTTCAATATTAACATTATCCAAGTATTCAGTAACAATATGTACTGTATGTGGTCTAGCAAAATCCTGCATAAGTAGGAATCCATCTCCAAAGTACAGTGCAAAAGGAACCACAAAAGGTTCTAAAATTTTTGGTATGTATTGTTGAGAAGTCAGACATCCACCATAATTAATAAAACACTCTGTACGAGCTGTTAAAGATATTCATACCATCAATTAGCCGCCTCCATATAAAGTGGTTTCTTAAATGTTACAAGTGAAACATCTTTCATTTGATCTTCAGTATACTCTTGGGCAGTAATAAGAACTTACAAGGTAAAACCTTGACTCATCTGTAAATAAGACCTGTCCCCAATCATGCATTTCCCGATTCATATGCCTCCTTGCAAAAGCCAGTCTGTTTCTTTGGTGGTCTACAGACAATCTGGGACCAGTAGCTGCTACCCGAGGTCGTAAATTTAAAGCACAAAGTCTTCTTCTTATGGTTGACTAACAGCAGTTGCATGAACCTCTCCAAGTTGTATTTGGAGACTTCGTGCAGTGATGAACCATTCTCTCAATGTTTGAAGCATTAAAAATCGGTCCTCCATGGCATTGGTAGCTCATGGTCTGCCTTGCCCAAGTCATCTGTTGTATGAGACAAACCAAATCTTTTACCAAGTTTGTGGTTTGTTAATTTTTCATTGGACAAAGTAACAATTGCAACACATTCATCACTATTTAAATTTTGTCTAGAACGCTGCATTAGGAACAGATGTGTTGCTAAAATGACAGTTATCTTTTATACTGTTAAAACAATTTAAAACCAACACATACTTTTCTTCTAGAAGTGAGGTTTATTTAGAGCAAAACATGCTACTTATGAAAAGCTGCTATAATTTCATAAAATAAGGGAAAAAAATAAGGGAAACAGAATAAAACGTAGAAAAGGTGTAACAATAAAAATTATTATCATCTTTGTAATTGATAAATCCAAATTGTAATTGAAAAATACATAATATTTTTTAAAATAAGTCAGAATTTATAAGCAGTGCATTAATTTTGCAGTTATGGGTATTTATTTGTAGAGTACATCAGAACTTCATACTGGTGAGATTTTATCAGGCAAAGTTTCAATTAGCTCTAGGCATTATATCATTTAAGTAATTGTTCACAAAAAGACTACTGCAGATAAAAATTATCCTGATCCTATCTGGATTTTTAGGCAAAATCCTTGCTTTACTTTCTTCAATATTTCACAACTCTGTCACCCATCAGGGATTTCTAGAACAAAGAATGGAAAATGCTGGAAGAAAACAACTTGGTAATACCCACGGAAGTTTTTTTATTTCAAATTTACACCAAATTTTACAATAGCTAATGTTTCCATACATTTAAGTTAAAAATCAACTGAGATTTATTTCTTGTTTACAACCTTTTCTTTTTGCTATTTTTTATGTTATTTTTTATACGTTTGCTATTCTACATACAACTAAAAGTTAATATGAGTTATAACTGATAGTATTTACTTGTAAATATAGTATTTATTTGCTAATAGTGGTTTATTTGTTTCCAAAAAAGGAAGACAGATTCTCAGAGTGAGGACATAACAGATTCAAATGGAAGTTATCCTAGTGGGTTATCAGTATGTGCTATTTGTGGAGGTAACCATCTTTTACCTTGAGAGCTTTCATTATAATTACAATTAAAAGTTAAAAATAAATGACAATATTTGAAATATATTATGCAGTAAACTCCTGATAACTCAAACTACCAATGAGCCAAGAAAATAGTTCTAGTGAATGTTTTAGTTATCAGGACATTCTATAACTCAAACTTTAATAGATAATTGAAAGTAAAATTTTTTAGTAAGTGAAATTAAAAGAAAAATAAATAACTCATAAATCAAAAAATATTGTCACTGTCTCAGTTTTGAAGTAACATCTTTATTAATTAATAAAATTGAGATTAAAATTGAGAGAGCATTGAGCTTTGGTTGAACATCTTCATCACTAAGATTGAAGGTCATGTAGTCATACAGCACTTGCAATCCCCCCACAATATCACTAACTTTGGGGCAAACTGGGTCTATAAAAGTATTATCACCATTATCTACATCCTCTTTAAATAATTTTCTTTGTCTTTTGTATCAAAACTTAGCTGTACAATTCGCTTGAGAACTTAAGTGAATACACAACTTAATTAACTGACAAAAAAATTTGATTTATTGAAAGAAAAAGTATTAACTTTCACTAAGAATTTTTTTTCCCTCTAAAAAACTTGTTGAAAAAAAAAAAAAGATTGAACATTGCTTTAGACTTGTGTTATTATTTTTCAGTTCACAGGGACAGATAAGTGATTGGTTTTAGTAAATGTTTAAGTATTAGGGGCTTGAGTTAATGAGTGATTTTTATAAGGAAGTATTAATTAGGTTTCAATGGGAATTTGAAAATCCTTCAAGCTACTGGATGTTCAACTTATCTGGGTTTCTAGATTTTGGCAAGTTTACTCTCTACATATTTTTTGATATTCAATCTTTGTAACAACAGATTTCATTTATGACTTTTTAGGTGTTAAAAATCTTGAAGACGTGGAGAAGTTAGCCTCACTGATGAAATAAAGGCCATCTTCAAGTCCACATTCTTTCACAGACAGATGTGGATTGCACACAAACTGCCTTCTATATTTGAAGTGCTAAAGAAACATCCTAATTTTATTACAATTCTTAGTATTTTATTTCAAATGTTATCCTTTCAAGTGGTAAGTATTATAATTTAAATATATATTGTGACATAGTTGTTTTTGTTTATTTTAGATATACATCTTAATTTTATTTTATTTTAGATCTTAATTTGGATTTAAAAGACTAGTGAACACAATCTTAGCAAAGCATCATTGTTAACTTTTCAGATTGACATACAGTTTTCAATGAAATATCTGTACAGCTGATCTTTTAAGACTTTTTTTTTTTTTTTCAATTATTGAACCACTTTTCAGGTGCCCCTCAAACTCTCAGATAATATGTTTTGAATAGCTACTCTTACACAAGCCCTTTTAACAAATTTTTGTGTATATTTTTACTTTTCTTAGATAGGAAACTATAAGATGCATGTAAAACTAAATGTTGTTTACTGTGAAAAGAAGGGAAGCAGAAGTGTTCAACACCTGAAGTTGTGCAGCACATTAAAAAGATAAGCAATTTAAGAATTTAGTTAAAGAAATAATGGAATTATTTATAATTTCGTATCAGAAGTAGTTTCAGCTTTGCAACGTTTCATCATAATACAGATTTCAGATTTTTATTACATTTTTTAACTGATTTTTTATTTTAACCAAGCAATAATTTATTGCTTTTAGAGATTAATAAGGAAAATTTCTCAGATAAGAGTATTTATTTCATTCTATTATGAATGTTGCATTAGGTCAGATCAGAAATCATCATATGTCATAAAAATCATTTCATCAATAATATTTGTCTTTAGGTTGGCTGAAAACTTTCAGAAGATGCAGAAAAGGTGGAGCTTCCATACTCTTTACTCCTTGTGTAAAGACAAGAGGATGAAAGGTAAAAATTGCATCAGAGATGAAGGTGCTTAATGGTGGTGTCCTTGAGGGGTTTGATCAACTCTTTAAATCATACTGGGCCACTCATTTTAGCAGTTTATTCAAGACTTTTATGGTTTGCAGTAAAATGCAAAAGTGTGTTGTGGAGTTACAGGCTACACTGGATAAATATATCAAGTCCTACACTGGATAGATACATCAACTTCCCATGACAGCTTAGTGATGTCGCTAAATTTATTAGTAATTTTAATAATACTTGCAATATATCTTTAAACTTTAAAGAAATTTTAAGTCCTTTTTTCAGTCAGATTTGTTACTATTACACTTAAATTTATTGTTGAAATGTCAACAGTATTTAGTTTTTATTGTCTACAGATGTGTAACATGTAATGCCATATCTCCAACTTAATTTTTATAAATTGTTACACAGATTGTTGTTTATAGTTTCTATTCTTAAATTAGTAAAAACTTTTCATTATTTTGTTCTTAGTAAATGATTTGTTGGCATTTACTTCATTATATCTCTTGTATTGTTCAGCAGACAGTGTTATTTTACTATCTAATGACTGTATTTAATAAAAAATTTTGTTTTTTTTAACAATCAGTTTTTCTAACTTTTAATAAATATATCACAACAATTCCATATGTGCTATACAAACTCACATCTATGAGCTTTTGATCAGTATATTAAATGATTTGATTTCATCTGTGGTTGTAATGTTCCTGTGCTATTATCAAAAGAGGTGCATTTATTATCCTCTTATGTTGTAGTCTATGCTGCCGGCTATTATAAAAGCTTTAACTTATGGACTTATTTTTGTTTTACTAATGGATTTTATGAGCTGCATTACAAAACAAATGAACATTGTAATTGATACAAAATAATGCATTAATTTAACTTGCTATTACAATGTAGTAATTGATACAAAGTAATTGGTAATTTAGAAAGTATTTGTTACAATTATGTATTGATTTCTTACAATCTTTTAAAGTAGTTTACTCTATTACTTTACAAATCTATTAAATTAACAGAAAAATCTCTTGGTTAAATATTATTGGATAGTTCAATTACTTTCCATATTACTTTTCACATACTTTCCATGGACACTCATACATTCTACAAAATACCATCGCATTTAATAATATTTTTTAGAATGTATGAGTGTCTTGAATTTTTTCAATTTGGAAATTCAACTTGCCCACACTGGAATGGTAGACCAGGTATAAGATTATTTGAAGTCAAAAAAGTTTGATTTTGGTTAATGTCCCTGCCAGTTCAAGTTTGTGTGGAAAAAATCTACCATTATTTAGAGGATTGTCAAGAACTTTAAAAATTAACATAGAAAGATAATTTTTTTCTAGATGACACTTTTTAGCCCAGTAATCAATTAGCCAGCATAACTGGCAGAAAGTGATTAAAAAACCAATATTTACCTAAATATGTTGTACTACTGTTTAAAACTAAGACTGATTTATTTCTCAATTTATGTAAAACTCTACATGTAAAAATTATACCTGAGCACTTCTATTATCTTTAAGCTTCACATAGAAAGTGGGCTTGTCCCCCCCCCACCCTAATTAGAGGATGAGAATAATTTCACATGATTATTAGCAAGTATTCAATCTGTATTTTACTTCATATATTATAAGTTAGGCGATAAAACCATCATTTAGCTATTAAATGACAAAATGTATTTTGTTTATGTCAATCAGCTGATTAGCTAATGGTCAATAAAGCTGCATTTTCAGAAAATTCTTATCTTAGCTCATCTGCCGGCATATTGTAAATTTATGTTCTAGTTTATTCTAATTCTATCTGTAACTATCTGCAAAATTATTAAAGCTAAGTATTTACATTTTTTTTGAAGAAAAATGAATGGCAAAGTCCTCTGGTCTTTTTAACTGTCCAGAAAACTGCATTCTGATTGCAGTTAAGAAACCTTAGATACATGGAGGTTACAAATACAGGATAATGTCTGACTATAGTATAAGGTAGGCCCACAGAATTAGCAT
Source organism: Hydra viridissima (assembly GCF_058129835.1). Lineage (NCBI taxonomy): Eukaryota > Metazoa > Cnidaria > Hydrozoa > Anthoathecata > Hydridae > Hydra > Hydra viridissima. The sequence continues at coordinate 499,387 of NW_028324316.1, read as the reverse complement.
AATATTTGTAATTGTAATGGGTGGATAAAAAATTTTAGGGTTGAGTGGAGGAGTCTTTTATTTATTTATAAGTGGTCTTTTCTTAAAAAAAGAGTTTTTTGAGAGAGATTATTTAACTACAGAACTTGAAAATTTATCAGAATCTAGTGATGTAAATACTAGCGTGGAGTCATATTGTTCTATTGATACCACCCAGCCATGTTCAATAATTTTTCAAATAAAATGAGTTATTTATGGGGAAAGAGCTGCTGAGGAAGTAATGAAAAAGATATTGCTGATAGGAAAAAAGCATAAAGAGGTTTGGTGTCTCGGCTAACATTGATGGAGATATTAAGCCTATTGGTACACTAATGCTTGGTTCATGAAAAAGACTTTACTATTTGAAAATTTTATTGAATACACAGCTGTCCTATGATTTGACTTTGCCTTAAAAGAATGAGTTGAAGATAATTACAGTTTCTCTCTGCATTTTACTCTGTCTGGTTTTGAAAACTGCATTTTCCTCAGCTAGTTCTCATATCATTCCAGGATATAAAACTCTACTGGTAAATGGTGCAATAGAAAGAATACAATGAGAACTATGACACTGGTCTTAAGAAAGTTTACAATGCATTTGAGAACATTAAAAACTCTCTTAGGACCAGTCTTATCCCCTCTACAGAGGTGAGACTAAGCCTCATTTTTATTTTAAAATGTTAGAGATCCTTAGTTATATTGTTTATTAGTATTTATTGACCCAAATAAAAGAACAAATCAGTCTCAGTCATACATAGTAATACTTCATTTTTTGGTAAATATTATTTTTAGTAAATAGTATTTTTAGTAAATATTATTTTTACTAAATATTATTTTTAGTAAATATTATTAGTAAATATTATTGTTAGTAAATATTATTTTTTAGTAATTTCTACATGCTGACTGAACACATCCATATTTTTTTCTGGCCACTACCTAAAATTAATAACTGGGCTAAATTAGAGCACCTAGAAATTTCCCTTCAATGTTAATTTTAAAGGTCCCTGCCAGCCCACTAAAAAATGGTAGGTTTTTACAGACATATTGGACTGGCATGAACTTTGAAGAAGATGTGGCATCAATTACTTTGGGTTTAAAATTGTTTTAACATACCTGTTCCACCATTCCAGATGTGGGACACACACATATATATATAAACATATGTATATAAATATATAAACAAACATAATACAATATATATTTAAAGTCACTGCAAATAATTTTAAAACACAAAATTAAAAAACATACAGTTTGCGTAAATTTTTTAAGGTAGAAAAAGTCCCATTTTCAATAGCAGTTAGGCGATTTGAATGAAGAGATCTAAAAAAATTATTTTAGTATATATTAGAGAAAAAAAAGGACTTATTATAATTTAATAACTGTATTTGTAGTTAACTGCAACACTGAAAAGCCATTACAAAAATCTATAACACACCTACACAAAAGAGATAACAAAACCTACAGCTCAGTTAGTCTTTGTAAACCTTTGAATGCATCTTTGTGAATTTTAGAGAGAAAATTCTTATATAAATACCTAAACAAATATTGATTTCTGTTTTTACAGCAACATGTTAATGTTCAACTTAAACATCGACTTAATTTATTTAAAAAAAAATTAAATAATAATAACCACTTACAAACTTAACAACATTTTAATATAAGAAAAGAAATGAAATGCAAAGACTAGACTCATTTAAACTTACAGGAAAATTTGTTTAAAAAAAGTAAACAATGAAGGAGAAAATAATAAAAAACTTACAGTTCTCGCATGTATTTGTATTGTATAAAAACATTTGCAGGCAATTCAGTAATAAAGTTTTCATTCAAAACGCTAAAAATATGTAAATGTAAACAAAATGAAGATACAACTTATAGTTTGTTAACAGATAGCAAAATAACTTCAAAATTGATTATTAATATATAAAAATAACAAACACAAAGAATTATTTAACTTAAACATACAGTGATGTGACATAAGGTGAAATTCTTGATGGTATAGTTGTAAGAGTTTTCTTGGAGCAATCTACAACCACATTTGTAACACCTCTTAACCATGACGAATGACAAGTGCATTTTTTTGGACAAGGATCAGCAAAAACACTCAAACAGCAAAAAGTAACAAGATAATGAGCGAACCACATAGTAAAATCACTAAAGATGACCTAAAATTTCTCTTTATGAAAATCCTTTAAAAATTGACAAGTATAACTTGTAAGTTAAAAAATGGGTGAAAAAAATTGAAAAAATATTGCAAAATTATCAAAGCTAAAAATGCTGGGTTCAAAAATGAAATTCATTTTAAAAAACTTCATTATTATTATAGATTCTTTTATTCACACATGATATATCTATAAACTGTCTCTTAAGTTTCATACAACTAGTTTCTTTGTGGGTAAGTAACAAAAAAATGTCTATTATATCAACAGAACATGTTTGGCATATCTGCCCTTTCAAATATCTGATGCAGATTTTTATGGTATCCCTTTTTTTAGTTGTTGTTTATTGCTAAACAATATCTTCCTCTATGCCTTCATAAATAACTAAATCATCAGGTATACCAGTTTCTCCATGATCTATTACAAGTTCTTCTTCAGCAAAACTTTCTGAAGGTGAAGCATCCCTTTTTGAATTTGACTTTGCATGCGTTAGAATATGACTTTTAAGATTGGTTGATTGGGCAAAACATTTGTTGCATGAATCAAAAGGACAAACATATGGCCTGTCTCCTGTATGTATTCGAACATGTGTTCGAAGATTAAAATCAAGACTAAATCTTTTGCCACAACCTTCAAATGTGCACTAAAAAATATAAAACTTTTAAAAAATGTTGAAAATTGATTAAAAAGGAAAATAAAAAATAAAACTTTTTAAATGAAAAACAACCTGAAATGGTTTTTCACCAGTATGGACAAGCTGGTGTCTTTTTAGTTTAGAACTCTCAGTGAATGCCTATGAAAAAGATAATAAATGCATTATTGAATATTTACATATATTTATGTAAATTATGTAATGTTATAACAACAAAACAATTAAATATGTAAATACATAAATAACTATATACACTTAAAATGTGTATAAAATATTGTATTTACTAAAAAACGTATTAAAGAAAGATACTTAACCTTTCCACATTCTGCGCAAACATGAACACGAGGACCATGGGTATGTAAATGTTTTCGCATTGCTGAATTGTCTCTAAACAACTTTGAGCAACCCTTTGGAAGTAAAAAAAAAAAAAAAAAAAAAAAAAAAAGTAAAATAATATTCTACAACGAAACCCTAAGCTAAAGAATATTGAGTTCAAGTTTACATTGTGCGGACATGAAATGCTTTTTGGCGCTTCTTCAGTTGTTTTCTTTTGCTTCTTTGACTTTCTAAATGAATTTTTAAAAATATGCAGAAAGACAATCCTAATTAAACACTTTGCTTTATTTAGATTTACTAAATTTAGAAAAAGGCTGATGCTTTAAAATTTCAGAGGAACAGATTAGAGCAGGGAAATTTTAAGAACAAAGACCAGAAAAGAAAATTTCAGTAGATACAAACTCCTATTTGAATAATAAAGACCTGCCATTTTCCTAACAAAACTACCTTAAGTTTTTTAATGAAAATTCTTTGAAAAAAGAAATCTGAGGATCATTTTTTAAAATGATGACTGGAAAGATACTGATACACTCATCAGCATGTCTTAGCAATAGAGAGAAAAATTGCTAAGTATCCTTTTTTATTTTATGTGATAGAAAACTATATTTCTTATTATGTTATTCTTAACTTTTTTTTCTCTGTTAATAGATGAAATTTTTAATTTTTTCAATGAAAATTTAGTCATCAGAGTATTTTTAGTTTGTGATAAACATGACACTTATACATAAAAAAAAAACAAAAAAAAACAAAAAAAAAAAATTTGTTACTTTCACATCTGCAATTTTGTGCATAGCAATTCTTGAAATTTAAAGTAATTCATAGTTAAAGAATTGCCCTTTTAGATGGTGAACTATGACTTTAGCAAACCTTAATATTCATCAATGTTTTTCTTGAATAAACATAAAGACATTTTTCCCTTAGACATTTCAAAAACAATTTTTGAAATTGATTTTGTTGAATGCTATTCTTTAACAAATAAACAACATCTACTTTTACAACAAAATCTTGTTATGCTTTTTTACCCTCATTATAGAACATTTTGCTTTAATTCTAACCTGACAATAACAAAGTGATACTGTTTCTTAAAAAATTCTATTTTCTGGAAAGCTCTTTGGAAGAATGGTTAACAAAATTTTTTCTGAATTTTTAAAGATTTCAAAATTCTAAGAATTTTTAAATTTTAGTTTAATTATTGACTAAATATTGCCACTGCTTAAAGTTTTTAAACACAAAGCTTTTTTAAAATGATACTTTCATGACAAGTATTTTTCAAAAGTTAAAATTTATATGTACCTAGTTAACTCTGTTAGTTGTTTAGGATCACTAAGATCAACATCTTTGGCAGGTGAAATATTTGAAGTTAGATCGACTTGTTCAACAAGTTTTGCTTCCTCACTTTGATTTTCAATATTGGTCTCATTCTCATCTAATGAAAAAAATATTTCATAACTTGGCACTTTAATATATATCCATATATATATATATATATATATATATATATATATATATATATATATATATATATATATATATATATATATATATATATATATATGTATGTAAGCATGCATCTAAGTATTTATGAATAGGGTTTGGACTTTTTTTTAGCCTCTGTGTTCGTGTGTCAAAAGTTGAAGAAATTTGTTTAAAAGTCTTTGTACCATTCAATTTTTTAAAAATCTTTGCAGCATTAACTCATTTATATCAAATAATTTTAAAATTTTTATTGTATCTGTAAAAAGGAGAAACTTCATATTGAATTAATTTTGTCTAAAAGAACTATAAACTTGTATTTCATAACTACATTAAAGATTTTGTCATCTTATACGAAACTTGTTCTGTAGGGTGCTTAAAGTATTTTACCAGATTGTGTATACATGTGTTTATATATAAAAACAAATTGAAATATTGCCTAATAAATACCTGAAGCCCATACAAAAACTGAAAATTCCCCTTCAAATGTTTTAATCTGCACCTTTTTTCTGGACCATTTTCGAGGAACATCAACCTCATTTGCATCATCAATATCACTGTTTGCAGTTGTAGATTTATTTTTAGGTTTAATTTTCGGTTTCAAATTTTTGTTTTTTTTACGCTTATTTCCTGATTTCTCAGGGGTTTGTTGAATAGCAGCTTCAGTTGAAATTTCTTGCTCTTCTCCTACTAAAGGGATATCAGCTAAAGAATCCTCAAAAAAACCATCTGAAACTGTTTCGTTACCGCCTAAATGAGAGTTAGGTTGTAATGCTATCAATGGTTGAGAATAAAAAGACCCATCAATAATGCTCAGATTGTCTTCATCGACAGAAAGTAATGAATTACTTTCTAGACCATCAATTGTTAAATCGTCCGCCATTTTGTTTACGGCATTAAGTTTGTTACAATAGGACCGACTTTTTTAATTTACATCAGCCATTTCTTTTTTACAAGAAACTTTTTTATAGTTACGCAAAAGCCTCGGCGTTCGGTTTTTTTTAACGAACGATAACGAACAAAGTACAAATTTCTATATCAATGGAGCAAAATCAAATTTTCTGAAGTTAATAAGAGAGAACTCTTTAAGCCTTTAAAACTGAGGTCTTTGGTGTGACAAGTCTATATTTATTCGTAAATTTGCTATAAAAGTACCATATAAACATCAATGATATATTATATATACTAGATGTCTAACTTCGATCCGAAATGTGAAGCCGTGGGAGCCATTTCTAATTCGGGCAAAAACGTTCATTTTTAACTTTTATTTCGCACGTCGGATATAGTTTTTGCCCTTATTACAAATGGTGGATATAGTTTTTGCCCTTATTACAAATGGCGGATTCAATTTGTAAACAAAAAAAGCGGCTTCACTTTTTGTCCAATAAAATCCCGCAAGTTAGACATCTAGTATATATAATATATCATTGATAAACATATTATAGTAATAATTTTACGGTCTTCATCAAATAGAAACTCTGCAAAATATTTTGAAGGGTTGAAACAAATGAACATAATTTTGTAAACTTTTTTTTTTTTTCTAAGTATACAAGTTATTTTGAATAAGATATGATGTAAAATATGATGATGATGATGATGATGATGATGATCATCATCATCATCATCATCATCATCATCATCATCATCATCATCATCATCATCATCATCATCATGATTATGATGATGATGATCATCATCATCATCATGACGATCATGATGATAATTATGATGATCATGGTGATTATGATGATCATGATGATCATCATCATGATGATAATCATGATTATCATGATCATTGATTTTCCAAGGTATCATGATCACCATTATCATGATGATGATGATGATGATGATGATGATGATAATCATGATGATCATCATGATTATCATCATCATCATCATCATCATGATAATGGTGATGATACCTTGTAAAATCAAGATTATACAAGCAATCATGACAAAAGTTTAGTTACAAGATTCGGCCTGTTTTTTGTCTTTGATGGTGTTCTGAGTCACGTCCATCTGATTTCTATGTTGCCAAAAAGACTTACTTATAATCAAGTGAATTGTAATTGAAAATTTCTAAATAATTAGGCATAAAAATTTTACCGGAGCTATTTAATTCTCTATTTAAGCTCATTTTAACCTAATTGCAAGTTAACTTAATTATAAATAAAAATAATTTCAATTTTAACGTTTCACGGTGATCCGGTTATTGGTCATTTCCAATTCATTTTATGTCAAATTTATTAAACCGGCGCCACACATAAAATCGCTCCTTTAGCTATTAGTCTCAAATTGTAAAGCTTTAGAACAACTTTCTACGGGGGTTCAGAGATCCTAAAACTTCATTATATAGTTTACTTTTAAAATATTTATGTAGAATCAACAACAAAATCTTTAAAAATGTTGACATTAACAAAGGTTTGTCATCCGCCAATTCTTATGCTGTTGATACAAGTTCATAGTGGTGGTATATTTATTAACGACAATGTAATTTTAAAAACTCATGATATTGTATGAATGTATTAAAAAAGTTACAGATAAAAACTTTCATAAACATTACTTTTTTAACTTTTTGGTTTTTGAAAGATGTTGCCCCCCGTTCCATGCAGCACTTGACTTTTCTTTTTTTTTTCTCCACAAAACAAAAGGATAACAAAAACATAAGTTGCGCTTTATTTTAACGGATTTTCTTTTTTTCTTTTCTTTTTATTGTTACTATTGGATTTTAGTTATTATTACTGAGTGAAATATGGTAATCTAGCAAGATTTAATGTAAGCAAAATTCAGAACTACTGGAGAATAAGACTAGCGGTACAAAGAAACTCTCGGATAGTAAGCCTCTGGAACCGTAACTACTCCTCTTAGCTTACTAGTGTAGGGGTTGGGATTATTTGGACTCGGATTTGGGTTCATTATATTTGGTCGTTTTCTTTTTTTGATTTTTTCTAAGTTTGTTTCTTGCTCCTGCATTTGTTCTATTTCTTTTTGCAAACGAACTCTCTGCTGCTCTATCTCTAATCCAGCTCGGTTTTGCTCAATTTCCTTCTGAATACGAGGTTGTTCAAGATCTTTCTGAATTCTAGGTTGCTCATTCTCTTTTTGGAACTTTGGCTGAAAAATCTCTTTTTGAAAGTGAATTTGGTCAGGCTGTTTTTGGAAATGGGATAGTTCATTTTCTTTCTGCAAACTTTGAATTTCATTTTCTTTATGAGAACGAAGTTGTTCGGAATCGTTTTGAATGCGGAGATGATCAGCCTGATAACGAAATTGGTCTTCATCTTTTTGAAGAATGACAGGTTCTTCTGTTACTTTTTTAATATAATAGATCTGTTTTTCAAGATCGCTTTGAAATTGAGGTAGCTTCGACTGTTCTGTTTCTTTAAGAAAATGTTGCGCTGTTGAAAAACCAGGATCGTTATTTTTGTTAAAACGTGAATTCATCTGAATTTCAGCGTCATGATCCTCTTTCTTTAATGACATATTCATTGCTTGCTGCTCGTTTGGATCTATTTTAAAAATTGTTTGCTGCGAAATAGCTCGAAGTGGTGATGTAGCTACAATAGGTTCTAATACATCTTTTGCTGTCGTGGGAACTTTGCTAACAAGCTTACTCCATAAACTTTTAATATTTTCTTTGTCATTCTCCGTATGAACGAAACCTTTTGGGGAAACAACTAGCTGAGCCCCACCTATTGTTTCTCGTTCAGTTTCGACATCAGGCACAACACTGACAATATTGGATGCCTCTTTTATAGAGTTTTTAACGTCGGGAGAAGTTTCTTGCTCAAAGGTTAAGCACGGTATCTTGAGCGTATTAAAGTAAAGATGGCCAACGGCATCAGCTGTATAAGAGTTTGCATTTTTTAAGCAAGTTCGAAATTTGGCATCACAAGAGCAAGCCATAATATCATACTCAATATCGTTTTGAAAGCCATATTTAGTGCTTTTAGCTGGCACCACCCTCTGGCAATCATTATGTTCATTACAGCATATGTCTGTGGCACGAAGGCTTGAGGTAACATCTTCTGTGATATCGCCTTTTTTTGAAATTTCTCCTTGATAATGGATGTCAATGTGTTTCTTTGAACCGCAAACCCGGTTGCCTAAGTAAACATTTAAGAAACGTAAATAGGAGTGACGTCATTGAATCAAGAAAGTTTTAATTTTTCTTTCTTTTTTTTCGACTTCTTCACATTTTTTTTTACTTTGATTGATGCTCTGTATTTTTCCAGAATTTTTTAAAGGAAATATTAAAGTTTTAGAGCTTGAAACTTTTTATAAATTTTTTTTCTTGTTGATTATGTTATAATGATTATGTTGATTATGTTACAATGATTATGTTGATTATGTTACAATGATTATGTTGATTATGTTACAATGATTATGTTGATTATGTCACAACGATTATGTTGATTATGTTACAACGATTATGTTGATTATGTTACAACGATTATGATGATTATGTTACAATGATTATGTTGATTATGTTACAATGATTATGTTGATTGTTACAATGATTATCTTGATTATGTTACAATAACAGTTATATTGTAATTTTCTGAACTTGGAATGTAAACAACCTTTCTTTTCACATTTTAAAGGTAAACACGTGTAAATAACGTCGCTCACAAACATGAATACTTACTAGCATGAACACTTACTAACATGAACCCTTTCAAACATGAACACTTAAACATATGAATGTTTGCAAAGATGAAAGTTACAAACAAAAAAAAAAGATTTGAATTAATATTAAACATCTTTACTCGTTATAATAATAAAGTATATATACACAATCACTTTAAACCAATAAATTAATTTTACAGAAATGCATGTGTACATATTCAGACGACACGTTCGGAAGTGTGCTCACGCATTTTAAGTTAACTATAAATTCGTTCGGCACGTACAAACTTTTCCACACAAGCACTGGATGGATTTTTTTAAAGAGGTAAAGGTTGGATGAGAGAAACGATAATTTGGTAAAAAACAGATTATACAAACACTCTTACTACAAAAGAATTTCTTTGTGACTTTGGAACGAATAAAAATCTCAAATAAAATGTTTTGTTTTACAATCTATAAATCCATTGACTTTAGATATCCTTTGAAACTCGTTCACATCAATTGATGTCTGACATTTGACTTTTAGCTCATAGTCTCAAAATTTCTTTTACAAGGAAAAAAATTATCATTCATAAAAAAGTTCTTCTCACTTACCAATCATAATTGTTCTTTTGTAAGTTTTGTCGATTTTGGGGTGCTTAACAGAAGACGAGTTACGAAATTTCTTCATCAAGTGCTTGTGTCCGACTTTTTCCATTTCTTTCTTTTTAGATTTGTGAGTGTTCTGCGTTCTTTTCTTCACGTAGCTGAGGGCGCTTAAGTCTTCCGGTTGACTGGCTAATTGATTAGTATTAATTGGTTGGAATCCATCTTCAAGTTGCCTGTATTCATCTGGTGTAAGTCCAGTTGAACCTAACGTTCCTTGTCCTAAAGGTGCACTCCTAAACGCAGGTTCCAAGGCAGTGGCTCCTATACTTTGCACGGTATTTCCTACCGATGGTCCAACAGCGTCCATTCCGATATTTGATATGCTAGAACCAACGTTGCCTTGAAAATTATCAGAGGCGTAATTTGGCTCATCGTAATTCTGGAACGGATCCGTGGGCGTACTTGCGGTTTGTATTGGAAAACTTTTATACTCATACAATTGAGAATCTATCGGTGGGTTCTTCATATTATTTGGGTGAATGTTGTAGTTATAATTATAGCTTTGATCAATTTGTTGTGGTTGACCATTCCCGTTATCCGTATAGCTCGAATCATAACCATGACCTTCTCCAGTATAATACTCGTCGCTCTCATGGTACTCATTAGAAGCAGGGTAGTCATAAGATGTGCTGGTGTATTCACCATCATACTCTTCATCCTCGTAATCGTTTTCTTTTCCTTTTGACGATCCTTTGTGTTTTTTTTTATTTGGTTTTAAAAAATGATTTTTTAGATTTTTTTCTGATTTGTCTTTGCTTTTTAATTTTACAAAACTTGATATTTTTACAACTTTTTTTCGATTTTTTTTGTCAAGAATTTTATGGGTGGTGCTGTTCCCTTTTTCAGGCTTACTTTCACTTTCGTTTTTTAGAGATTCTAAATTTGCTTTCGATGTTTCATCGTTTTTTGCGGGAGGTATTTTTTCTATTTCTTTTACTGAGACGTGTTTGTCGTCCTCTTTTTTCAATGGTTCTGCAGGTTTTTGATCCAACTCGGTTTTATTGGAGAAGCTAGTTTCCACTTCCGACGAATTGAGAAATGGAGCAGATGAATTGGAAATTATCGTTGCATTCAAATCGGCAGATGTAGCTATGAAATATAAAAATATTATTTATCGTATGATTACAAATAATAATCACTGTTACAGATCACTGCTATGGCGAACAACCCTGACCCAAACTGAATGACAAAAAGCCTAGCTCTGTTATTATAATGGCTGGTGGTGGTGGTGGTAAAATATCTCAATAACAAAACCATGAAAATCGAAAAAATCTTCGGTTGGTCTCCATAGAGAGGGAATCTGATAAATTTGGAAAAAATGAATTGCGAAACAACTTTTGCGAAAACCGAAGTCAAAATACGTCATCACCTTTAAACACGAAACTATTTAAAAAAAACTTGTTTTACCTGATTTAATGCATATTAGACAGATAACCAAAAATAGCAAGTGCCATAAGGAACTGGACATAGTGAAGGTACTAACGAATCATAAGATATACTTTACGGTCTGCTCGCGTGTTACGTCCTATCCACCTCCATTATGCTGATCATGAGGTTGTCTACTGCAAAAAAAACATTTGCGTCGAAACGCTTCATTAGCTTTTATAAAGAGTCCCAACGAATCATGCCCTATGCTATTTGATGTATTATGTGCTAACTGCGCGAGATCCAAACAAGAACAGTCACGCTGAGAAACTTTGAGTTCTTAAAGAAAACTTAAGGTTGTTGCCATTATTTTTTTTTTTCTAGAAACCGAAAAATAAAATTAAACCGTTTTTTAGTTTAGAAAGTTGTAAATTGTGCATCATAAATGCTTAACCATTGTTAATGCAATATTTCTAAAACGATGACTTTCAATATAGGGGAAAGGTGCCTATGATGGCATACTTAACTTTAACGTTTCTCTGAGTCATTACCTGAAAACTTAAAAAATAATTTTTGACATGGGTGTATTCCCTCTAGCATGCAGAATAATAATGAAGCTCAGAATTTTTACTATTTTGATTTTTTATAAGTATATACCATTAAAAAAAAAATACAAGTATGCCATAATAGGCAACTAACTGCTCCTATGATGGCACACTTTAAAGAAAATAGACAAACAAGAATTTTTTTTGTTTTTTATTGATGGAAACACAACTTATCAAAAAAACAAAATTAAAAATAAATATTTGGTCTACAAGCATAATTCACATATAAATTTTTTTCTACTTCTCTTTATGCTTGCAGATAAACAATGACACCAAGATCCGCATTTTTGACAACAAATCCATGGTTCTTTAGAGCAAGACAGCGAATAAAGTTCATAACAATACAAAAATGCTGTATCAGATTCGAAATCCATTTTATCATTACTTCCTTTAATCTCCTCATTGCAGTATTTTTCTTCAACAGTCGTCTTTCTTTTTGTTTTTCTAACAAATTTTTCCTTTTCTTTGTTATCTTTTTCTTTTGCGTTATCTTTTAATTCTTGGATATCCGGTGTGGTATTCAGAGGTCCAGTTTTTCCACGTTTTCAATTCAATTTTAGAGGGTGCTAAAGGCACCGGACACAACTTTTGTATACTAGATCTTATCCTTTCGTTGAAACAGAAGATCCAATGCATATGGAAGCTTTTGATGGGGGAGATCTCATTTCCAAATGTGTTGGTTTCTCAAACTCTTGTATTTTATCTTTGTTCTTAGCCTGATCACCTTTTTATTAGCATAAAAATTTATTTCAGGCATTTTTTTCAATTCATTTTGCAGACTTTCCTATGTTGGCAAATCCTCGGTATGCCATCATAGGAAAGAGTCACCATATTTATTAAAACAAGCCGTGTCTACCTTATTCTACACAAAGCATTAAAATAAGTATTCTAATAAATGTACAAAGCTTTCAGATGAAATGAATGAAAATTTCACTTCTGTTTGATCTATAGTAAAATTGTAATCCTAAATATATGAGGGCATTAAATCTACAACACCACATGCGAAAATTTATGTCTGTTGATTACAAAGCATTATTTATGACGGAGGGATGAATTTTTACCAGAAGTAATGAATTACTAATATACACATGTTGGTCTAATCACTTATGCACCAAAAGTAATATTTTTGGAAATATGACCAGTATGCCATCATAGGCACCTTTCCCCTACAATTTATTTTTATGCATACAGTTACCCATCGAAGTTTTATTCAAGCTAAAACCAGTTCAGGCTTGGAACAAAACTTTAGATGCAAAGAGTAGACTAAACTTTTACAGACCAATTTAGATCTTATATTTTACAGACCAATTTAGATTTAGATTTTACAGACCAATTTAGATATTTTATGTACATAACGCTTAACTTATGTAACTAACGGAGACTTAAAAGGACAACCTGTTTTTGATTGCAAAATATTAGATTACCAGCATCTTTAAAGAAGCCTTTTAAATGACGCTGACTAGTAAAAGCCAAAAACATAAATAAACAAACAGTCAACCAGTAAAACAGTCAACCAATAAAACAGTCAACCAATAAACCAATGAAACAATCGACCAATCAAACAATCAAACAATTGAATAAGCAAACAATCAACCAATCAACCAGTAAAAGGAATATCCAAGGTTAAAGTACTTTTTCAGGCGAGTTCTTTTGCCCCGGAAATAAAGATTATGTGGAGTGCTGCAAATTAGGTAATTATCTCGTGCACTGCAATGCTTACTTTAAGTTAAAATATCGATAAGTTTCTAAAATTGAAACTCTCAAAATTACAGTATTGCGGTAGTATTATAGGATTTTAGCGCTGTTATCGATTTGGAATGCTTTTCCGTGCTTTACATTTCTATTAAGGTTGAAAGTTTTTTTGCCCTTCCGTCAATTCACAACGAGTATAAAAATACCATAATAATAATAAAAAAAGTGTTGCTATCAAATGAGTGTTTATGTAAAACAAATTTAAGGCCAGAAAATTTGCAAAAAGTTTATGTATTAATATAAACTACATTTTTTGATTTCTTTATACAAAAGTAAATCTTCTAGATGATCCGGGACCTTTAAACAAGAGCAGAGATCTTCTTGATAATCTGCCATCTTTTTATGACACTCGGTTAACATTAAATAGTACGATTCACTTTATTTTCGTCATCCTCAGATTTTTCACCATCCTCAAATCTTCTTCACTAACCAAGTTTGCAAATTTTTTTGTTCCTAAATTAAAATGTTTCCTTTTAAAAAAACTTTTTGTAGAGGTAACGTTTTATATCGTTGATCTAAATCCGATCGAGACTTTATGGAAGATATCGGGGTGGCTTCACAAGATAATCAAATCTCTAATTTCAATGAGTTTTTGGGGAAGTTCAAAGCATCTAAAATGCCGCTATTGTCGAACGTTGTCAAAGGCTGGTTAGTAGTATAACATCAAGATGTGCTGAAGTAGTAAAGACTAATGGCGACCTGACAAAATCTTAACATTAATTTAAATGATGTAGATTTTTTATACAGCACAATTTTTTTTGTTTGATGTGCTATTTTTATTATCACAACTTCCTTGTAAACTTTTTTTTCTAAATGGAAATTGATACATTGTTTTTTTAATTTCTCCGATAAAGAAAGAAAATATATTAACTCTAATGAAGAAAACTTTAAGTGATTCTGTGATCATTTAAGTGATTCTGTGATCATCACTGTATTTCTGTGATGATCACTACATGGACGTGGAGTAAGAGAAAATAAATATTTTTAAGGGTGTGTGATTAAATTGAGGTAAATATTTTCTACACGTTGCTTTTCTTTATACTTTTTTAAATTGATTAATTTCGGATTTCTTTCTTTTCTTTCTTTCTTTCTTTTCCACAAAAAATTTCTCGCTTCGAAGAAAATTAAAACTGTGTTCTCAGTCCGCACATTAAAGAGATCATTGATGATGATGAAACAAGATCATCTTAAATTAAAGATGTAAGATGAGCTGGTTTATTTGCTTCTCTAAAATTACCTTCAATGAAGTGATTTTTTGGGAACTTGGTTATTTTGAAAAAAGTTGATTTAGGTAGTTCTCAGACTTTTCTGGTATGATATGACTTTTATTCCTCTAATAAAAGAGCCTAGTCGAAGCATTGATTAAATTTGCATGAATGGTTTGCATTAATTCACATACCTTTTATATAGCTGTTGAAAACAAGCTCGCTCTTTTAAATGACTCATATTTTGCAATCAGTTGATATAAAGCCGTTTCTGACATATTCATCAGTTTTTAAGTCGATTCTCCGTATTCCCTGCATTTTGGCAAATAATCTCCCCTCATTTTGGCAAGTAATTTTAATGGAATAATTTGATGTAGTAAATCTTGGATTAGTTTAATCAAATGCTTTATTATCAAAAATTTTCGCGGGATAAGCTAACCGCGAAATTTAAAACGAACGCATCGCTGAAAGAAGGCATCGCTGAAAAAAAAAAAGCAATTTTCGCGGAAATAAATCTATATTTGCAGATCGAAGAAAAATGTTTTTTTTCGCGGATTGGGTGTCTATTCGTTGAATTCATGAAAATTCCTGACCATAAAACAGCTTGCAAGAGCCTCACTCCGTCCCCTTACAGAAGTATATGCAAATAAGTCGCGAAATTGTATTTTTTACGAAAAGCGTTTCAACTAATGTTATTGTTGTTGGTGTCGGTGGCGATGGTTTTAAATAAAATTTGTTAGATTAATAAACGTAAGGGATCCACGCTAAAAATTAAATCGTTGACTCAAATTATCATGAGCGATAGGTATTTCAGCCAGTTAAAAAAAAAAAAAAAAAAAAAAAAAAAAAAATTAAAAAATTAAAGAATTTAAAAATTCCGAGCACTTTTTTTTTACCATTCAAATTTTTATGATGAAATTTAAAAATTTTAAAGTTTTATCTGTTTAACAGCATTTTTTTTTTTCTTTTAATGTTTGTATTTCAATTGCATTCATTATTTATCAATTCTCAGGTCTCTCTTATTATTATTATTACTTTTTTTGCTAATGTTTATTATAAATTTATAATACTTCATTTCTATTTGCTAACATGAGAAGCATCTGAAGTTTTAAAGTTTTCGTTTCTTTAGAAAGCGCAGTCAGGAAAAATCGATTCCTATTTCTTCGTTGCCTTGACAACAAATTTTTTGATAGCAGAAGTTGAATGATCCTAAATTTAATGTTTCTTTTGTTCTTAGCTTTTTAAGGTTGGTCGTTTTGCAATTGAACAATGGAAGGTAACATTCTGGTTTTTGGTTATCTTTTTAAATAATTGTGTTACTGATTTCTATTTTACTTTTTACCGGACGCTTTAAACTAAAAAAAAGATGTTTTAATCAAAGTTCTATGTTAGCGATTTTTTCCCCGCAAGACGCTTTAAAAAAAATAAAAAACGTTTCAGATATTTTTCTTCGTTTAGTTCTCATTGGTCAGTGAACAATATATGAAAATGTTATGCTCTTTGTTTAGGACTTGAAAAATGAAATCAATATATTATACTGAACCAAATAAAGATTTGTTGATCAGCCAGTCTTAATAGCAAGGCAGCCACAAGGTAAGAAGTAGAGAAATTTCGATTTTAAATGTTTGTCGGACTAATTCAAATGTTCAACTTCAGACGATTTTTTGTACTCGAAATGTTATAAATTACAAATGTTCCAGCAAAAGCTATATATAGCTCAAACATAATAAAACACTATTTAAAGCTGAAAATCGGTTTACAATATTTTGTTCGAACGTGAATTATTTACGATTCTCAGATTAGTAAGAAAATTAGTACACGCGAAAACAAATACTTTAAAAACTTTTAACCTGAATACCGAGAAAATCGCTTTTTTTCAACTGAGGATTTAATTTAGTAATTTACGAGAACTAATCAAAAAAATACAATAAAACGTTTATCGATTATCAGTTATCGGAAGAATGATGCGATTAATCAATAAAAAAAAACGTAATATTAGTAATTTAAACAACAATGAAAGAATGTAAAGCTCGGAACATGAGAATTTTAATTCTGTGAAATTTAACCTGCTGCTAAATTCTTGACGTAGAAAATAATTGCTAAAAATAAATCCAATTCGAAAAACTTACTTCATCATTTTGAAAAAACCTTAACAATTTAGTGATAATTTAAGTAATTTGGCTACCTTTGTTAAAATTTTATTTTTTTAGCAGAAAACTTTTGGGTCTTTCTTTTGTTTTTTTTTTTTAAATTCCAACAGGAAAAAATATTACAAAGTTTGTTAGGTTAGTTCACTCTCGGTCTGCATAGACTTCCGAGACGACAAATAGTCAAGTGTAAAATCGTACACTACTTAACATCATCATATGATGTGAGCACTCTGAAAAATCAAAATAAAATCCAGCTGTCCTCTTCTTTTATGGTTGCGGTGCTGAATTAGTTTTTCACATTTTCTAGGGGGAGTATTATCACATAACCTATGGCAAGCTGCATAATAGCTGAACAAAAATTAGCGTACCATTAGGCTGCTTAATGAAATATTATAATGAGAGAGTTAAATTGTAAAGATACAAAAATCAGTGTATCTATTACTACTTATAGAAGTTTAAAAGATGATAAACTTTGTTTACCAGCGCGATAAAATATGTTATGGATTGTGATGACATTTTTATATTTTACTTTTTACAGAGAAAGAATATTGCTCCAAGCTTGTAACAACAACAAAATTATCTCTATATATATTTGCTAAGTGATACTCTATGCATATATGATAATAATAGTAATATCTATGTATTACGCTTTTACATTATTGTTAACACATTATTACAATATATAGATATTTTTTGTTTTTACATTTGATATGCTGTACATAAGTTATATATACACCATGTTTACACTTCTTGTGTGTTAATAGTTCAATAAAGCTTTCTTTTACAATTTGCTTTTTTACTTACATTAACATAAATAGTATTTTGGTGTTTATAGCTTTTATATTGTATATTTAGATATAAAGACATGAATGGACTACAAGGAGGATTTACAGGCTTCATGAAGATAAGAATACTTGAAGCAATGGATCTCAATAAAACCAATGTTAAATCTCAAATTGTAACTTCAATGAAAGTTTCATCTCTTGATCCATATTTACAGGCATATGTTGATGACCAAGTTATTGCCAAAACCTCCAAGAGAATATCAACATATTCCCCTATTTGGGGAGAAGATTTTAGTATAGATCTTCATAAAGCAAAAATTTTAAGTTTAACCGTTTTTCATTCATCTAAAGTTGGTGCAGACTCATTTGTTGCTAATAGCTCGCTACCAATTCAAGAGATTATAGATGAAGGACAATCAGATCTCTGGGTAGGAACATGTGTTATCTATTACTATTGTTGTTTGACTGCAATCAAACTTTCCTGCAAAGATGCATTTTATGTATTTTAGCCTATGAGATAATAAGCTTGTTTTTTAATGATATCAGACATGAATGCCTAGTAATATAAAGATTAAGATCAGGCTTTATGTTTAGGTTTGGATAGTGTAGGGTTAGGTTAGCAGGATGTTGCAAAAATTAGAGTAATAGCAGAGATATTTTTTGTAGAATCTTTATTGATCTATAGTTTTTTATTTTACTAATAATGTTGTTGCAAGTACTCACTAATTAAAGTGCAATTTAAAAGTTATAAACAAGAGTTGTTAAATGAATGTCTATTTGAATTAACTATATGTAGCTGCAATTACCAATTAAACTTGGTGAACTTTGACATAGATGTAAATACCAATTAAATTAGAAGTACTTTAGCATGTAGGTAAAATGTTAGAACATCAATACAAATTTTAGTAGAAATGTTGCTTTGAAAATAAACATTTTAAGTCTAGATTTTTTTGCTGCTGTTTGTATATTCATAAAACTTCATATTCATAACTTTCATATTTATGTTTATTCTTCTTTGTTTTACACTTGGGATAACTTTGGAACAGGTTTTTTTTTGTAATAACATTTTGAAATTATAGGAAATGTTTGATAAATAGTACCTTAACAAACATTTGAAGAGATTAAAAGAAAAAAAAAAAAAATAGAAATGTTGTTTTATATCTTTCAATGTTTCTTTATAGATTCAACTTGAACCAGCTGGCAAGTTACATTTATTTATCGAGCTGAAATCTGGAGAAGGTATCTAAACTTAGTAACCAATTTTTTTTTTTAATATCCCATTAAGAAATATAAAAAAGAAATAATAGTTTCAAAACATTTCTTTTTATTATTCTATATTTTATATATAAAAGTTATACTAAAGAGAAAGTTAGAAGTTCGTTTGTCTTTTTTAGATTCACAACCAAGAGCCAACTCTATTCAGTTCAAGCAAAGAGATAGTTCTTATTTAAATAAAAGAGGGCGTCGAAATGCTGTGCGCAGACGCGTTCATCAGATTAGTGGACACAAGTTTATGGCAACATACCTGCGTCAATTTACTTTCTGCTCACACTGTAAAGATTTCATTTGGTAAGTTGTTCTGTTCAGAACTATTTACTAAATCTATAATAAATAATAATTAGTATTTATGTTAAAATAGCCAAAGTTATATTTTATGTAAATTCTGCTTTTAGGGGTGTGATTGGGAAACAAGGCTACCAATGCCAAGGTAATGATTTTTATGCTGTTATATTTTTTTTTATGCAAGTATTATGAGTTTGGGTATAAGTTGTTTTACTTTAGGTAGGTTATGTGTTATGTGGTAAGAGCATAACTAAGATTCATTGTATCTTTCAGTTTGCAGTATAGTAACCCACAAGAAATGTCACCATTTAATAGTTTCAAAGTGTCCTGGTGTAAAAGTAAATGAGGACACAACTTTAGAACAGGTACATTTTAAACTTTAATGAACTTTTAAAATAAAATTGGAAGTCACTTATGTTATACTTTAATTTTCTCTTATAAGTTGGAGAATCAGAGAATTAGTTCAACTTTTGTCTCTTTTAGAGGTTTGGCCTAAATGTTCCACATAAATTCCAGACTCACTCTTACAGACGCCCCACATTTTGTCAGCATTGTGGTTCATTATTATATGGCATTATAAAACAAGGTGTTCAATGTAAAGGTATGGTTAATTTGTTTCCTGCTATTTTTATAATAGAGTGTTAAGTTATTTTGTGTAATTTTTGTAATAGTGCGTAAAGTTATAGTGTGTAAAGTTACACAAGATAACTTTGTCAAACTTAAAAATTAATAATTTTTTTTTCATTCTTAAGTTTGAAAAAAACTTGATGTAATGCTTAACTGATTTTAAACTTTTTCCTTCTTTGAGGATTCTATAAAATAATCTTTCATGTGACATGATATAGGTATGATGTCTATCATGACATGATATATGATTTACTGCAGCTTTAAAAAAGTTTCCATATTTTATCCATTTCCTGTCCTTGCTTGTTTTTTAAAATACAACTTATTTTTTCACCAATATTTTTTTTAAGACTGCGCACTTAATGTACACAGAAGATGCCAAGCTAATGTTGCCAATGATTGTGGTGTAGATAGACAAAAACTTGCTGAAATTTTAGGTGAAATTGAGAAGAAAACTGTTCATGATATAACTCAAACACACAGCCAACCCAAGAGAATAATTGTGAGTTTTTTCAAATGTGAATGTTTGTTTTTATCTTAATAAAAACTGTGTTAAACTTGTTCTAAAGTAAAAAAAAAGTTCTTCATGTAAAAATTCTGTAGTTTTGTGGAGTTTGTTTAAAATTGATGCTGGGTTTAATGATTTTAGAGATATCCTTGCTATTATTTCAACCCCATATATATGAAATACAGAACTTTTTTCTTTCTAAAAGTCTCAGAGATCAAATGTTACTAATTTACATGTATTAAATGTAAAGTGTGTATTGTTCTTTAATGTTTCATTAGTTGCTGTTTAAACTTTCTGTTGAGGTTTTTATTAATAATACAGTAGTTAAAAAAAAAAAAAATCTCTTTTTAAGTTAAAAAAAACAGCTCTTTTTAAGTTTGTTGTGGTTTTTAGGCTATTTTGTTAATGACCTTTTTTAGGATGGAAATCATAATGGAAGATCCAGTGTCAGCTGCACTGTATCAAGTAACCCCACTACTGTTAAACAATCTATGACCAAAACACTTTCACTAAATGATAAATCCTCTATATCTAGTCTTGCATCCTCACCAGGGCAGAGGCGTAGAAATACTAGTTTTGACACTAAGTACACAATGGATTCTTTTACTTTCTTAAAAGTTATTGGTAAAGGAAGCTTCGGAAAGGTTATTTTATTTATGTTATTATTTATATTATGTTTAAGGTATATATTTGCTCATCCAGTGGATTTCTAACATTCTTAACAATGCATTTTTACTTCAACTATTTAGTTTCGATGCAATTTTTACTGCAAATAGTTAGTTCAAAATGCAAATCAAATTTTTTAATAATGGAAATGACTTTTAAATAAATGGACAGGGTGTTAGTTTAGAAAAGTCTATTTAAGTGTAAATGTACCTTGAAATTTACATGTACTCTCACATTTAAGTGTTTATGAAAGTACACCTTGCATTTTTCTTTTCAACTTTTGATAAAAAAGAAATGTTTAAAAGATGTTGCAATCTTAGTAATTTTCTTTTTAAATTAATGTTTAAAAAAAAAAAACTTTTTTTCTCTTAGGTTATGTTAGCAGAAAGAAAAGGATCCAATGAACTGTTTGCCATTAAAATACTAAAAAAAATTAATATAATACGCGATGATGATGTTGAGTGTGTGCAAACAGAAAAGCGTGTTTTAACCATCACTGGACAGCACCCTTATCTTACTTCGCTTCATTCATGCTTTCAAACTCAGGTTTTTAAATTTTTTTGAACTCATAGGGTTTAATAATTTAATCTCTTATCTTAACAGATAGTTGTTTTAAAACAATTGCTATTGCAGCTGTATTTGTAAGAAATACTTATCAGTGTCTGTATTGCACCTGGATGAGCAGTATCAGGTACAGATAAATATCTGTTTTAACAATTGTCTAATTTTTCAAAACAAAAAAAATAAACAAAAAACACAAAACAAGTTTGCTTGTTTTTTTTTTTTGTTTTTTTTTTTTTTAATATTAACAAGAAAAAATTAAGATTTAAATCAAACCTTTAGTTATAAATTTTTTTTTTTTTTTAAAAATTATCAGCAGTTAAAATTATTGATATAAAGTTTGGTTTTTCATAAAGGTTCTTTTTGTAAGCTTTTATATAAGAACTTCTATTTTCAAAAAAAGATAAAGTTTTTTCAGTTTTTTTGTTTTTTTTGTTTTTTTGTTTTAAAAAGAAGTAAAGCAAAAAATGATAAAAAAATATAAATTTGATCCTTAATTATTCTTTTTTTCTTTCACAACTTGGAAAAGACTTAAGAGGCCATTTTACTGATAAACAAGTTAACATAGGTTTTGTAAAGAAGCTTTTTGTATTTTTTTTTTTTTTTACAATTTTTGTTTTGACTTATACAGAATAATTGCAAAAACTTACTTAAATAAATTCATTTAAAGATGCATCAATAAGAAATGGTTTTCTTTTAAATACAGCAAAACAATTTTTTTTCATTTTATTATGGTTAACTATTTATTTTCTTCTTTAAATTTATAAATTTTTGAGTTTTTTATATTTTACTTTGTTAATCCCAGCATTGTTTTTGTTTCCACTAGCAACATGAAACAATGAATTTACTTTAATTTTTTTTTACAGTGGACCTGTATTTCAGCATTTTAGAAATATAATTTATATTCGAAAAATCATTTAAAAGCTAACTAAGTTGAAAAATTTTGGTTCATTTTGTAGACTTGACCATAATCCAAATTACTAAGGCACTTTAAACAAAATATTAGCATATTTAAATTTTTTAAGCTATAAAAAAATTTAAATTATACTAAGAAGGTTGTTTTATTATCTTTCTAAAAAATTGTAATGTTCATCTATAATTTAGTGTTTTATTTTTAGAAGCACTTGCTTTTAAATTCCTTATTAGTTTACCAAATGGTTCTCATTCCATAGTCTTTACTATATATGTAACTAAAGAGGTTTTAAGAATAAGCTTACATTTACCTATGATTGTGTGGTATATATGTCTTCTGATAAGATTTTGTTTGTGACCTTTCTGTTAGTAATTAAGCAAGTATCACTAAACTGCAAACACATTACTACTTTATTTGATTCACTTTATGGTCTGACATCTTGATTTGGTTCCATTTGTTTTTTTAAAAAAGTTCTGGACATTTTTTGAGAATAGATCACTCTATTGATGGCATCATTTACTTTTATACAGTTTTTTATAATTGTTGTCCCAAAATAAATAATATTTTTACATTTTAATAATTTTCTTCGTTTAGACTTTTAATTTACTGAGTTCATTTTTAACTCAGGATTCATTTTTAACTCAGAGGATTCCTTTTTAGCTCAGATGATTACTTTTTAACTCAGAGGATTACTTTTTAACTTAGAGGATAACTTTTTAACTCAGAGGATTCATTTTTAATTTACAGAGTTTATTTTTGGTTAAATTGTTGGTGAAATTTGTTTTTTTTTCTCTTTTTTAATCACGTTTGAAGAAAGGACATCAAGTATTTTATAAAATTCACAAATTTTAAATTTAAACATTAAAGATATTAAATGTTGATGATTGTGAAATAGCAAACACACATAATGTTTTTTTGATTTTTTTCATTTTTCACAAGTTTTCCTGGTTTTTATAATAAAAAATTTCAATCTCTGATCTGAATTTTGAATGTTCACACATTCAAAATTCAGATCAGAGATTGAAATTTTTTATTATAAAAACCAGGAAAACTTGTGAAAAAGTTTATTTTAAACTTGTGAAAATGTTTAGTTCCCAATAATTTTTTTTTTTATAGTAATGGCCACTTTGCCTTAACTTTTATTTAGGACATGTTTTGGATATTTATTTTAAAATGAAAAAGATTTTGTTTAGGAAAGACTATTTTTTGTCATGGAGTATGTAAATGGAGGTGATCTTATGTTTCAAATACAAAAAGCAAGAAAATTTGATGAAAACAGATCAAGGTTTTGATTTCTTCTTATTTTCTCATAATAGCAAGAACTAAGTTTCCTTAATTTTCAATAGATTTCTTGGTATTTCTCTGTAAATTTTTTCTATATAATTTTCCTACAAAACTTTTCCATAAAATTTACCCTAAAAAAAATTGATAAACTTTAAAAGGTTTTATGGTGCAGAGATCACGCTCGCTTTGCAGTTTCTTCATTCCAATGGGATTATTTACAGGTAACTCATTTGTGTTCAAACTATTTTCTTTCTCATTTTTATGCTTAAAAGGAAACTAGCTAGGAAAAAATGTCAAATGATACAAAAACATGAAGTCAGGTTACATTTATTACATATATTAAAAAAAAAAAAGTTTTAAAGATGCTTAGGCATCCTCTAATGGGGATGTTAAGCAGTTGTTTATTTTTCTAAGTGTACTCAACTGAGTACGGCCAGCATTAATGGTTTAATAGTATTATATTCATAAATGTACATTTAGAATTCTTCAAAGTAGATAAAAAGTTTTTTATTCCTACTACAATATTATTCATACTTTTAATTGATTGCAAAAGTCACCAAATTATATAAAGAAAAAATAATAATAGGGGAGTAGTAAAAATTACTAAAAAAACTAAGTATAAGATACAAATCATAAATTATGAGGGTGTTTTTTTTGTCAATCTTTGTCCTCTAAATTTTTTGAGCATAAAAAAAATGCTTATCATTTTATCTTATTAAAAAATCATTAAAAGGAAAGATTTCAATAAGAATAAACTAAGAAAGTAATTCTAAACAATAGAGAGTATAAGAAAAGTATTAAAGTAATTTTTAGGTCTATTTTCATCATAATGTTATTGGGTTATATAGACTACTCAAAGATTGGCTTACACTAACTGTAATATATTTATCTTGAAGAAAAATGGTACTTTAAAAACCATTCAAGATGGCTTTATGAAAATTCAATAAAATTTTTTTTACCCCATTGTTTTACCCCATTTTTTTAACCCAAGTTATTATTCATAGAGATCTTAAACTGGATAATGTATTATTGGACAGCAGTGGACATGTTAAGCTAGCAGATTTTGGAATGTGCAAGGACAATATGGCTCAGTTACGTGTGACCACAACATTTTGTGGAACTCCTGACTATATTGCACCAGAGGTAATTTTTCTAGTTAGGTTTGCTACAAGAGAAGATGTTTTTATTAATGTTTGAAGCTTAAGTTTTTTAGATATTTCATCTCCTTTTCTTTTGCAAAAGAAACTCTAATTTCTTGTTGTAGATTGTATGTGATCTTCCTTATGGTGCATCTGTTGATTGGTGGGCATTAGGTGTACTTATGTATGAAATGATGGCTGGCCAGGTTGGATTTGCTTGTTATATCTAACAGATGACACTAACATTAGTAGCATTAAATTCCTTCTTAATAAAGCACACATAGTATTAAGTAAACATAATTTATTACCAATTTGACATATCTAAAGCTAATAACAATTATTATATTTCTGCAACAGTAAATATTTTAACTCTGAATGATTTTTTTTGTTTGTATGTAGCCTCCATTTGAAGCTGATAATGAAGACGAATTGTTTGAACGGATCCAATCAAGTGAAGTCTTGTATCCAGTATGGCTTTCACGAGAAGCAATATCCATTCTCAAAGGAGTAAGTTTTACAAAAGCCTATTGTGTTTAAAAGAAGCAGTGAAATATAAATTACATCAATCAATTAAAAATCATCCAACCAATTTAAATTTAATCAACCAACATTTCTGATTTATCTGCTCAACAATTTTTTTTTTTAAATTTATTAAGATTTTTTGTTGTGTGTTATAGCTACATATGGTCCACACTCTTTTACCTTGGTTGACACTTTATTGATCTCTCCTTTATAACTTTTATAAAATATATCTTTAAGTTTTCTTCATAGTTATTGACTAAAAACTATGAAAAACGTTTGGGATGTGTTCCTGGAATTGGAGAAGTGGCTATAAATAAGCACCCATTCTTTGCTAGTATAGATTGGAGGAAACTTGAAAAAAGGCAAATTCAACCACCTTTTCAGCCTCAAATTGTAAGTAAAAGCAAATAGTTTAAACTTTTTAAAACCATTTTTAAGGAAATGTCTGTCACAAAAAAAATTCTCATATTTTATGTTTTACATTTTGTAAATAATTCTAGAAATCTCGCACTGATGTTGCTAATTTTGACACTGACTTTACACGAGAGAATCCATGTCTTACACCTGTAGATAATGAGGCTGTTGTTAACATAACACAAGAAGAATTTTTAGGGTTTTCATATGTCAATCCATCGTTTGTGTAAAAAAAATTTTTTTTTAATTCGAACATAGTTAAACAGTAAATATTTTAATAGTTTTTATTTTGTTCATTACTTTCTATTTTTATTTTCATTACTAATTTATTTGTGCAATTTGTTTTTTAGTTTATTTTGAGTGTAACCAAGTAGTTAAGTAGAAATCAATTAAATCGTCATAATTATTGCATTTTGAATCACTTAAATTGAATATTTAGTAATATATAATACTAACCTGCAAGTATTTAGTGATGTATGCAACAAAATCGATTCTTTTTTTGTAATATAAACATGAGCAGTGAATTATTTATTGTTTTTACGTTTTAACATTTTCAGAGATTCTGGATGGATTTTTTATAAATATTGTTTTGTCTCTAAATGTGAGATTTGAAAATGAAACAGAAATTCACATAATCTAAAAATTCACGATGAAAAAGAAAAATTTTTTTCTGATATTCTTGTTTTTTGCAATTTGAAAAAATGCAGACTTCGGCATAATCGCAATTGTGTCCTTTACTTTGTGAATGTAAAATTTGGGAATAATTGTTCAAAATATCAATTAATATTTTCTCTTGTATTGTATTCGTATACTGTATATATCTTTTTTTTTTTTAAATTTTAAGGAATTTTAACAATCTGTTTTGTCCAGCCAAGTTTTTAAACAAATGAAAGAATTTACTTTTCACAGCATGAATGCTGGTTTATAAGTCCTATTTTGGGTCTTCTCCGATTCAATTAAAAGATAAGATCTTCAACTGTCATATTTTCTTTCCATAAAACTGTTTCTTTCAAATATTATTTTATAGAGGATTTGTATGTTTCTTATATTTTCACGAATGTTTTCATTTACGAATGAAATAAAACGAATTTTTCTGTGATGTGCTTGTTTTTTCGTTTTTGTACGTTTCATTTTTACACGTAGCGTAAATACGCTCTTCATTATAATTCTATCTACAGTTCTTATGTTTTTTTATTTTAAAAGTGCGCCAAAATTATGAATACAATAAATGAATTATAGTTAGTTTATATTTTGGTTATTTAATAAATTCAGTATTTATAAAAAAACTTTTTGTTAAATTTTTAAAATATATTTTTTGTTCAAACTCTCATACAAGTACCAGCATCTGTAAAAAAATCTGTAAAATCCTATTTTTTTTAAAAATTAATTCATTCTCATCTTATATTAAGTTTCACTAAAAAAGTCTTTCTTCATTGCTCTTCAAATTTGTACTGCTTTTAAGATTAGTTGAGTAAAAGTTTTGTTGACAATCAAAAAGGCATCAGTTTGGGAAATAGATAAAAGAAAAATATTACAATCATAATATAAATTTCCTAAGAAAAAAAATCCTGAAATGTATTTAAAAAAACATTTTGTGAATCAAAAAAAGTAATTAACACAAGTAAAATTGTCACACAAAAAAACAAAACAAAAGAAAATTATATTATTATACTTAGATTATATTATTTTATTATGTAATTATTATACTATATAGTTAACTATTTTACCAATCAAGTTAAATTTATAAAAGTTCCCATCAATTATTAGTCTATATTCTTCTCTAAATTGATAAGTACTACAATTTCTTCAACTATAACTGGTTGTATATTAGTTACAATTACTGCACCAAAAATAAACAAAAGGTATAGAAAAGTATGCTAAAGAAATTTTGGATTGATTGACAAAAAGACTTTCCAATAAAGCAGAGTAAGGAGCTTGGGGTTGCACATAACTTTGGAAGAAAAAAAGGAAAATATATTGCAAGCTGCAAGAAATGGAATAATACTTTGTACAAGACTTGAATCAGGATATTAGACATTCATCACATATTGTTGCTGAATAACCAAGTCCTCTAAATGAATAATCAAGCCCTCTAAATCAGAGTTTATTTAGAAATAACTAGTACTTGAAATTATTGTAATGGAAGTTTAATTTTTATCTAATATCTTTAGCCTTACCAGCTACAAAAAAATGAATACTTAAACAAATAGGTAAGTCTGTGATAAATTGAATGAGCTGAAATATGATTTTTTTTTTTTTTTTTTGAATTTAAAACTTTTATGATAGTAAATAATGGGGTTCAACCAAATTGTTTTTATCAGGGCAGTGATAATAACAATAAAAGCGTTTTCTAAAAGAGTTTTCAAATGAATGTTAATAATTTTATTTGTGTTAAGAATTAATAGTAGTTAAGAATTTTTTTAGTTTTGCTTTATATAATGTTTTTATTTCAATTATTTTAGATCTTACAAGTTGTAAATTGTGTAAACGATGTAAATTTTTAAAAATTCAACTAAATTTAATTTTTTTTAAATCCCAGAATAATGGTACTGTTTATTGACGACAAAATTTGTGACGCTTATAAGAGTAGTTCATGTGCTAAAATTTTAGAAGATTCAAAGTTGTTTATTGCTCTAATAAAGGAAAAGGAACTTACAAACTCTGATCGTGTTTTATATGTCGCTCAGCATGAATATGCAACTATATCTCCATCTGTTAACTGCCAAAACTTTTATCATATTGCAACAGATGCTGCTACCACCTGCATAATAACAGTGTTAGTTGAGAGATCAACAAAGTCAGTGAGCTTAGCCCATTTCGATGGTAGAGACACTTTAAAAGGGATTTCAAAAATGCTTGAAGAACTGATGTCTGTATACTATAAAAGTTCATTAATTCATCTTGAGCCCCGGTTTGATTTATATTTATTTGGTGGGTTCTTAGATTCCAGAAATCTATCTGTAAACTTATTTAATGAAATTATTGCAGCCTGTACTCATGCAAAAGAAAGAATTGATTTGCGACTCAATGTTACATTAGAAAATAATACAACAATTAAAAATAAGAAAAACTGGCCTATAGTATATGGCGTTTCAGTTAATATCACAACTATGGAATTTCAAGTCAGTTCATCAAATAGTTGCTGTCCTGATTTTCCTTTGCGGGAAGCCAGGTTGATGTTCTCTAACAATCAATCAATCTCGGGTATTTATGATTTGAAAGATCAGTGCATCTCAATATCTCCTTTTTCATTCAATGCTCCAAGAAACTTTCAGCAGTTACTGCAATTACCTGATGACAAATATTTAGAACTCATGTCAACGTCACCTCATTGTGAGCCACATGACTTTGTCATCAGGGGAAAATCTACTATTCAGTTTTTACTTGAACACCAGCTTGAAGACGTATTTAATAAAAAAAATCGCAGATATAAATTAAATGCTCTGTGTAAATGGGAAATGATTGACAAGGAACATAAACTCATTAATTAAGTGGTTTAATGTTTTTGTTTTGCATAAACAGCCAATAATTAAATATGTTTTACGTAGTCCTTTTTATTTACTTTTATTTATTTTTCATGAAAAGCAAACAGATCTTCTATGTATGCTAGAATTTTTTTATACAATTTTTTTTTTTTTTTTTTTTTTTTTTTTTAAAATCATGAAAAAAGTAGCTTTTTTTAAATAAATTTAAAACACATTTTTCATATCTAAATTTGTTTTTTCTATTTTTTTAACTATGTTTTGATTTTGAAAAGTTGTTTGTAATTTTATTCTTACATTTTTTTTAAAGGCAAAACATTTTTCAAAATTATTGATATTTTGTTGAAATTTTAGTGTTTCAATAATTTTAAAATGACTGTATTATTGGATGTAGCCAGCTTGAAGAAAAAGTTGGAAGAAATCAAAAAGTATATTTTGACATTTTTTGTTTGAACTTTAAAAGATGATCTTTTGCATTTTTCCTTTTTCTTGTAAATGTTTTTTAATAGGTCATCTAATGGTAATCAGAAGATATGTGTGGTAGGGATAATAGGAAGATGCCATCTTAATGATAAAGATGCTGGGCTCAATCAGCTTGTTGACCATAATGTATTTAAGGTAAAAAATTAATAAAAAGGATGCCATCTACGATGAAAAAAGATTTTTTTCAGACTTGAACTTGTCACTGAAATTTCAGACTCATAAATACTTTGAATGATTTTGAGGATTGTTAGAATGTTTTAGGTGCAAGAGTTTCCAAACCAACCTCAAAATTCTTCTCAGAATGATGATTCTGCAAAGGTCTGTTTTGATTTTCCCTGGCAAAAATGTTTTTACCTTTCATCTTCTTGTTTTTATATTTAGTTTCTTTTTTCTTGCTGCTTCTTGTTTCCTTCCTATAAAAAAATGCCTCAAGTTTTGATTTTAGGCTTTTTTTTTTTTTTTTTTTTTTTTTTTGTAATAGAAAAATGCTTAAAAAATTCAGTTTTGATTTAAAAAAAAAAAAAAAATGAAAGAAAAGAAAAAGAAGGAGTATATGAATCCAATGAAGAAAATAAAAAAATTCATGATAAACAGCAACAAAATCTAATTCTTTTTTTTGTGTCGTACAAATTGAGCATATGCTTATTGTTTCTTTTTTAAGAAGCTGTAAAAATTAAAAGAATTTAGATTATTTAAAAGATAAAAAATGAAAATTGTAAATTGATAAATTATCAAATTTGTTTATAATTATTATATTTAAACAAGATAAATAATTGACTTTTTTATAATTATTACATTTAAATAGATTAAATATTAAATCGGTTTATAATTATTGTATTTAAATTCCAGGTTCAAGTGAAGATGTTCTATGACGAAGAACAGAAAACAGTTTTTCTGCAGTTAAATACTGTTCATGACTTCTCTCAGCTTTTAAATGCTTCTCAAGCGATCAGTCCAGATTTGAGTCAAACAGTATGTGCTTCTCCCAAAAAAGCTCTTTTTTAAATCTTTGGTTGACTTGTTTAATTTTCAATATTTCCATTTCAACTAATAGATTTAAAAGCACATAGTTCTACAAGTTCTGTTGACATCCAGAAAAGTTTCCACCAAAAAGTCACAATCCATTCATGTTATGGATATATATGCTATTTTCATTCTGAAATTAGAAAAACCTCTATTTTATATCAATTTTTTTTCTTTTTTAAAGATGCATAAAATTTATTGTTAAATTAAATAATTTCAAATTTATTATAATTTAACTTAATTTTTGTAATTTAAGTTCATTATTATTAAAAAAATTTAATTTAAGCTATAATAAATTTATAATTATTCACTTTAATTTAAGTTAAACTATAAGTGAAAATTTAAAAAAATGCTAAAAATTATTTTAATTCATTTTAATCTGTTTTTTATTTCACTTCAAGTTTCAAAAAATCTTTTAAATTCATAGGGAAGATATCATTACTGGCAAAATCAGTTTTTAAAAGATGCTGCTGCAGTGCTGTTCATATTTTCTGTCTCTCATATTGTTGTGGTGAGTATTATTTTGAGACTTATTGATCTGAATATTTTTCATTCTTGTTTCTCTTTTTCATTCGTGTTTCCTGTTTTTGTAACATCTTCTATGTAAACAAAATGTTTAATGATCACCAAGGTTTGTGTTTTTGGAAATACAAAGAAAATAAAAGGAACCTACTTTTTTAAAAATATAATCAATATTTTTTACAAACAAAAGTAATTGAAGTGCGTTAAATGCATTTTGATGCTTTCTCATGAAAGCTAAATCTTTTTAAAATCTTTATCTTTTTTCCCATTTGTTTGAAATATTTATTTTAATCTTTATTGTTGCACCATTTTATTCTTTTAAATTTTATTTATTTGTTCACTTTTTATTCACTTTTTATTTATTTTTTATTTGTTTTATTTGTTTTATTTATTTTATTTGTTCACTTTTTTTTTTTTTGTATATTCTTCCCCCCCCCCCCCCCCTTGCCTACCTCCAATCACTCTAACTTTTTTTTTTACTTTTTAAAATTTATTTTAGATTTTGTTTCCAACTCCACGATTTGATTTGTTTTATATTCGATTGTTCAAAATCTTAGCTTCAGCCAGGTTATTTTGATTATTTTACCTCTGTTCAATACTTATGGTCTAAGCTTATATAAATGTAAACATGAATCCTTGTTTATTGTTTCAAAATATAAACCTTTAACTTTCTTAGGTACACAATGCTTCACAGCCTGTCTCAGTCACTGGCTGTCGTAGAAACTATACCTGAAATTTGGAGAAGCACTGGTAGACCGTGTATACCGAGGATAATTTTCTCATTTCAAGTTAGAAATTATTTAAACTTTAAATGAAAATGATTTTTTTTTATAAATGATTTTTTATTTATAAATGATTTTTATTTGTTCACTGATTTTTTGTTTGTTAAAAGTTGTAAAAAGAGGTAGACTTTTTCAGGTACCTTGGAAAAATGCAAAAGGTTTGAGCGAGGTGAGATTTGTTTTCTCTCAAAACTCTTTATTCATTACCATGCATTTGAGAATGATATGAAAAAAATTTTTTTATTAAAATTTTATCAAAAATTTACTAAAAATAATTTACCCAAGATTTCACCAGTTTTAAGTTAGAAAAAAGGTTAAAATACCAAAGAAATGCATAGAAATGAACTTGTAATAGAATTAGACAATTTATTGCCTGAATGAGTTTTTTCTTCTTAAAGCTTTTTACAGTCATTTTATAATCATTATTAGAGTTACAATCTCTCTAGAACATTTGTTTTTGGATTTATTATTTATGGTGTCATTTGTAAAACCTTGATCATGCAAAATGTACCTATATTTTATTTTAGATATCTATATACATATAAACAGATTTTTTGTTCTAACTCTTAGACCTCTTTAAGAAAGCTGCAGCATTCACTTCAAGAGCAAGTTCATTTGATTTTGAAGAAAAACAGACTTTTGGGTAGTCTAAGGTATCTTGAAGTATTTTCTTTGTTGGCTGCTGAATTTATTTTTGGTGATCGCTAAAATTCTAATAAACAAAATCAGAATTTATTTTTCTTCACAAAAACATCGTCTCTTGATTTTCCAAACTCAAATGCATATTTTGTCTTGGGAGGCCATTTTATGAGATCAAGATTGAAATTCTTGAGGCACAGTTTTAACTTATTGCAAATTTTTTTGTGTTTCTTTTTTTTTTTTTAACATTCTTTTCAGGATAATGCAAAAATCTTTGATCAGGCAACATTTAGATATACTTGGCAGCTTTGGACTTTTTTTTGACAATATGAATGGTTTTCTTGTCATGGCATGAAAATACACTTTTTGTCTAATTTTATGTTACTAACACTAGATAATACACAGGGTAGCAGGGTGATATTCCCCTATGAAAGAAAGGAGTCTCTTTTTGGCATCTTAATATGAACATATTTATCAATTGCATTCCCACTTGAAGTAAAATAAGAAAAATGTCAGCCAGATGCACTCCTTCAGCAATTTAAACTAGCAGGATTTTATTCAAAATTGTTTAAAGAAAAGTTCATTTGCTCATGTGTGGTGTTTGAAAAAGCGAAATGCAACTCTTCCTCGAGGAGGATAAATATTTTGATGCACTTTTTTGCAGTTAATTCAATTTTTTTTCTCCATTTAATGGAATCTTCTTGTAGATGCTAGTCTTCTTTATCAATTTTATGACAGTGTATGATTGGGAGCAATTAACTTTTCAGGCAGCTAGCCTGTATATAACAAAACTGCTTGATTATGGTCAAATATTGTTTTTAGGTGCTTGACATTGTTTTTACCCATTATTTTGTCTGTTCCATGACTAACCTAACCTCTCTGTGTCTAGATTCATTCTCAGCATTTTGCATTATGTTAGCAACAGTTTTTTATGCACTTTTTCTGCTTTATTTTTATTATTTGTGATTGGAACAACTTTCTGAATAAAATTTGTGAATTCTCTTTTTCTTGTGGTTCCTGTTTTCAAACAAGCTTGGTAAAAATTTAAAAGCATAATGAACTATGTTTAGAAGAAAAATAAATTTGCCACAAGAACGAAGCATTTATTAATAAGTCTGTCTTTAAGATTTTTATCTCAAAGATGTTCACAAAATTTTTGTGATGCATTATTTCTGTTTTAATTTTCATTAAAAGTGGCTGTTTCAAATGGGGTCATTGAGCAGCATTCTCCAGTTTTTGTATTAGAAATTGAATTAAAAATTAAGTAATGGGCAAAAAAAAAAAAAGCAAAACAAATTTTTTTAAAATTTAATTTTAAATGTTTTTGTTCAAGTTCCAGTTCTCTGTTTACCGTGTCTTCACCAAACCAGCTTTTTGTACATGTTCAGTCGCAGCAAAAAAGTCATGTTTCACCTGCTTACTTTTACCTCAATGAAATGTTAAAGAACTCCATCAATATGGAAACAAGTGTGTTTTTATTTAGTTGTACTTTTTTGAATTTCTAATAAAAGAGAAAGAACTTTTAATTCAAACCTATTGCATTATCAATCGATTAATAAGAGTGATGATAAAAGTAAAAAGGAGGGGGGATATTAAATCTTATTTTAAATTTGCGTTGTGTTCTTTTTGAAGTACGTTCCAGTTGCTTTGGTAATAAACAGCAGAACAGCATTACTTCGCAATCGTCTCCTGCAAAACAACAAAGTGTTGATAATTCTGATAATAAAGACAGCATGAGTTTGCGGAACTTTTTGTACAAGCAAATTGATTACATGATGACAGTAGAAAGTAGAGAAATACCAGTTGAAGGGCGTCGTGGGACTCATGTTGAGGTATTTTAATGAATAGTTTTTAGACTTTAGTGATTAATTCTTTAAAAGACATAGAATCCTTTTTTTTAATTTGGTAATCTAACTTTTTTAAAAGAAATCATTTTTTTAAAATCTTGTTAAAATTTAATTTCTTGCCTATTTTTTTTTTTCATAATTGCTATGATTGTATAATATTTTTCATTTTATTTTTTATAGGCACCAAATATATCACTTTGGTATGAAGTATGCAGTGTAGTTTATGAGTTTTTTCTACAAAAAGATCATAACTCACATATAAATAGTTTAGCTCAAGCTTTGGACTTGGATTGGAAGTTTTCTGAAAAGTAGGTTTTGATTTTTGATATCTAATAATTAGGTGTTTAAAGATTTAGAATATTTTGATTTCATGATATGATGATCAAAGTTTGATTTAAATTACTTTTTTATAGCCGTTGTTGCAAAGTTGTGCCGTTAGCTACAAATGCTTATCTTGATAATTTGCCTTCACACTACACACAATCTGTTCATCTGAACCAAGTTAGTTTAAAACTAAAAAAGTATGCTTTTGTAACATGATTTTTTAGTGCATCTCCAAATTTTGAGTTTTTAAAACTAGCTAAATGCTTGTATGCACGTGTTTTCCATGAATGCTCGTGGGCCGGCGTATGAACGTTATGCTACACAACTTCAAGAAGATTGTAACCAGGTCTGGTGGAATGGTAGACACTTATGTGAAGGCACAAGTATGACTGGCCAACCTTGTGTATATCCAGTAAGTTTTCAGTGAGCTTTACATATTTGTTTTTAAAACACAAATTTTATCAGCTGATGTTAATCATTTTGCTATTGGTATTTACAGCAATTAATAATAACCTTTTTTTCACAATAATATGTTGTCATAATTTTATCTGAAATAGTTTTTGTTTAGTATCATACTTTACCCAATGGCAAAAACGAAAATAGTGAGGAGAAGACTGGTATACCAGTAAAATGTCACTCTAGTCGTGTCACTAGTGTTTCTGCCTGCAATTGTGGTCGTACTCAGGGGACTAGGGAAGATCCATTTGATATTAAGGTATAAATCTGTGGCATCTAGGTGAAGGTAACATTTCTATTTGTAGAGAAAAAGTTAATTTTTTTGTTCCTTTTTTTATTATTGAAATATTGACCCAAACTGTATCTTTTTACCTGATCTTACTCGGACCTTTTAAGCTAGAACTGCATGTTTATCTTTTTGAGCAATGCATATACCTATTTTATTAATTTTTGAGCAATGCAGAATTGCTTTTTGTTTGTAGGGAGTACTTTTGTTGAATCAATTTCTTCCTTGAATTTTTTTTTTATGTTTAGAGTGCTAACTTTGGATTCTACCAGGATCTTGAAAAGAAATGTTGTTCTTATTTAATTCATTTAAACTTTCCTCATTTTCCCATTGATGAGCATAACATGTCTTCAAAGATTGGTGAGACTATTTCTACTTTAGAGAATTGTTTTTCTCGAAAACCAGTAGAATAAAAGGGCAGCAAAAAGCCATTCAAGCATGAAGTAGGAGTATTTAGAGTTAATGGTTCATTTGAAATCCTCTAATCTCCTTCCTTTTTTTTATTTTCTCTGATGATTATGAGTTAAATATGTTGTGTATTTTGTTAGCGATTTCTTCGTCTGCTCTTCATGCTCCTAATCCATTGGAAACCCAGAAGATTACAATACTCGGAAGAAATCATTCTATTGACTGCATGTCATCATCTCAACCACCTGCTACCCATCCTTCTGAAGTAAATACTACTCAAGAAGCTTCCACTCAACAAAGTGCATCGGTAGATCAATTCGCTGAAAGGTTCTTTTTAAAAGTTCGATTCAAACTCTCTTAAGTTTTAAATTATAAACTCAAGGAAATAAATCTTTCTTAATGTCTCGTTTAGAGTTAGAACAATTTCGGGCTCTAAAGATTTTGCTCAATTCAATCTTAGTTTTAGCGGATTTATGTCAACAGATCACAAAGACAATAGCTACTTGACTGAATACGATTCTAGAGTTCGTAGTCCACACCATTTAGCTGCTTCTAATGCATCAATGGTAATACTTTTGGTTGTTTTAGTCTATAAGTTGATTTTAAAGAGTTTTCTGAAAAAAGTGGAAACTAAATGTACTTATGATGAGGTTTTTCTCTTAGAGTGTCATTGTACCTAACGTACCGTTCGAAGGAATGTTAACAACTACTACTGCTTTGAATCTTCTTCCTGAATTTCCATCCTGGTCATTGATCGTTCTAGGCTCAGCAAGCCTTTACAACCCTTTAAAAGGAGTAGAGCAAATAGGTTTTTTTTCAGGGTCGAACTTCCTTCTTCTTTGGGACATCCCTGTAAAGTCAAGCGATTTAACGAGTGGACATGTCAACGATGAAGTTCCTGTTACAGATGTTATTTCTCAAGAAGAACAGTGGCCAGCACCGGGTCAAGCGGTTAAATCGAATACCTCGTTTGTAAACCACCAATCTGTTGTCACCGGATTGCCTGCTAGTACGCCGATATACCAAACTGTCTCTCAGGTTCAGACACAGGTTAACGAACTTTCTGTAAGCGATAAGCCTTTGATTGGCAAAATTAGGAAACCCAACTCTAAAGAAGCAGTTTCTTTAAAAGCATATATTGGAAATGAGTACGAGTGTCCCAGAGGACATAGGTATGTTTTTTTAAAAAGAAAACACTGGTTTTAGTAATTGTTTTGATTGTTTTGATTTCAAAGTTAAATTTCTTTTCATGTTTAACGTTTAGGTTCTTCTGCTCTGCACCCGATAAAATGGTTAAAGCATCCACTAATGGTCACGTCCGTGAGAATGCCATTAAATTAGTGACAGCTAATATGCCGTTGTACTTTCCGTGCCCGTGTCGATCTTCGAAACCTCTTCATCTTGCTCAGATTGCCCGAACGTACGTCGTTACTCCCGATGCTTCCATCACCATTACGCTCAATCCCCGAGTGCAGCCTGGGGAGCGTGATGTCACTCCCGTCTTTTCCACTGGTATTCGTGAAGGTATTACGCTTCCTCCTAATAGCTATTGCGTTCTTCGCTTCCCTTATGTATACATTGATGAAAATGGACCGATTCTTCCGCCTGCACCAACTCAGCCATTATTAACTTGTCGTCTTTTGCGTGGTATGTTTAATTATTCGATCGGTAGTTATTGTGAAGACCCTTTAAATTGTTAACACTTCATATTTATATTAAATTATTGACTATAAAACTGCGTTAAGGATGTCGCTGATGAAATTTCTTTATCTATAGACCTAACATATTTATGAATCATTTTTTTATATTGATTATTTTCTATCGAAACTAAGTTATTAATGGTCAAGTTGTGTTTTTAGCAGATTATAACATCCGTGTAATAAAAGCATAGTAGAGCTGTTTTACTTTAGTCTTTTTAATCGTAAACAAGGTAACCCTTAAAATTATCGCACCTTCTCAAAGGCGGCGATAACTCTAAGGGTTCATCTCAGAACTCATCTAAAACTGATCTTTTTTTTTTTTTTTACATTTCGGAAAAAACAGTCAGGAGAAAGGAAACACAGGTCTACAAAAAATTTAATGCATTAAATTTGACACTTGTTCTTACATAATTTTGATACGCTGAATTCAAATCTGGCATCAGATTTTTATGGAAAGCTACAGATTTTTTGCAATAAACATTTTTTTATTTTGCAAAACATTAGAAATAATTCTAAAATACAGATTTGAAACTCATTTGGAAGTGCTACGATATATTTTTTACAATAAAAGTTGTTTACCAAACTAAAACAAAAGCAGAAAGCAGATGAAAACAAATACGAACTGTTTAAAATAAACACTTTATAAATATCGTCCTATAAAAAAAGTCCTAGCAAAATTATCAACTTTTTATTGATTAATAACAAAATCATGTTTTCTTTCGTTTTAAAAAAGATTGCAGATTGTTTAATAAAAACTATTTAATCATGAAGAAACTTTTGCTTGTTGCTCTTTCTTTTATAAACTTTTCGCTTGATGCCCCAACAGTAGTCTGCCATCATGTCCCATCGTCCTTGGTAACGATCTTCGATTGTCTTAAGATCTTGATGGAATCGCTCTCCTTGCTCTTCACTAAAATCTCCAAGATTTTCAGGAAACTGGTCAAGATGACTATTTATATAATGAAGTTTTATACTCATTTTGCATCCAAGATCACAAAAGGCTTCCAACATTTCATCAACTAAATCTGCATAGTTTTCTGCTTTTTTATTTCCAAGAAAGTTCTTTACAACAACCACAAACGACAACCAAGCCGTTTTCTCTTTGATATTCATTGTTTTAATGAATTCTTTATCTTTTATAAGATAGCGAATTTGTGTCCCATTAATAACTCCTGCTTTTTTTTCTCTCTATTGGCAAACCTGGTAATGATGTATCTAAAGTATTGTGAAAAATTTAAGAACCACCAAAAAAACAAATCATAATTTATTTTTATTTTTAAATTTTTATTTAACCGAATATATTTTTCTGGTAAAAAAGTAATAATAAATTTTATAAAATAGACAAACTAAACAAAAATAATAATCATGATAATAACTTTTAAACAAATGAAAAAAAATGTATTTAAAGTTTTGTAGGTAATTTTTATATAAAAAAAAATTGTGAAAAAGTTAAGAACCACAGAACAAAAAACAGTAATTTTTACCTAATACCGCGTAATTCTACCATGAATTTTTAAGCACTCATTTATACGATTTGGCATTGAGTCTATTAAATTCTCTAAAATATGTTTGGGAACATTTTGATCTGGGCTATTTGGTGGCCGAGTTAGACGCTCAATATTTTTGCTTTCGAACCATTAAGAGCCCTGTGACATGGTGCATTGTCTTGCTTGAAAATGAACGGAACGCTTTGCTCAAGTGCATCAATTGACGGTAACAAATTGTTACTTAAAATATCGACGTAATAAATACCATAATATGTCATGCAGCACCATATTCCAACCGACCCGCTACCTTGTTTTGTTCTTTGAACGATACAATCGAGATTATATTTTTCTGAAGACTGCCTGTGAATCATTATTTGGTTTTTTCGGCTATCAACCTAGATATTCATCTCATCACTGAACATTACTGTTCTCCATTTTTGTTTAGCCCATTCTTTGACGCTTTGGCAAAATTCTTTTCGCTTTTTTATATGTTGTTTGGTAAGTCGCGGTTTTAGAACAGCTTTTTTCCATAACGTATTGTTAGCTAATAGTTTCCTACGCACAAGTGATGCCGATGCTTGACGTCCATTTGAAAGCTTCCATTCTCTTCTTAACTCATGCGACGGCATGGTTCGATTTTTCTTTACCAACCTGATTAAAAGGCGATCATCATTAGGTGTCGTCAAACGCGGTCTTCCAGAACGACGGCGATCAACGTAAGATTTCGTCTCTTTGAATCTTTTGATGATTGTTAGCACCAAACTATGTGATCGCTTTATTATTCTTCCAATTTCACGAGCGGATTTACCTTCCTATTGAAAATGCACCATTTACACGATCTTCATAGGTAATAGCTTTTCTGCTCATTTTTTCAAAAGATAAGAATTTTTTTTTTTGTTTGAAATTAAATACTTTTATTGGTTTTTTAGTAATGACTCAGGTCATTGATATTTAAACAAAAAAAATAAGAATAAGTTAAAAAAGACGTTTCCGCCGCATTTAGCACAAAAAAAATTAACACAAAAAATTTAATCCTTATTTTTACAAGTTCTATTAATTAATTTTCAAAAAAAAAAAAAATCTTCTTTTTTCTCATGTTCTATTTAATATGTTTGAAAAAAAAAAAAGACTATTTTATTATCTTTAGAATAAAAATTAATTAAATGTATTTGAAAAAATTTTTTTTATTTATTTAATGGTTTTCAACTTTTTCTAAATACTGTATATACTGAAAGCAATCACTATCACTATCAGTCAGTGGCGTATCTAGGGTATGGCAGGCAGGGCACGTGCCATGGGCGCCAACTGCTATCAGTTTTCAGTGCTTTAACAAATTGTTTCATGAATCCAAGTTTAAGATGGAGTGGTGGAAAAACTATTTTATTTCGACTAACAATGGGTTTATTAACAATATTTTGCATGCCCACTGTGAGAGTCTTGCGAATGGGTCATTCTTTTTGTATCCAGTGTTGATTTCTTGCTCGACCATCCCACATACAGAGATAACATGGAGACTTTGTAAAACCCTTCTGCTGACCAAGTCGAAAGTTAACCGTCTTTAGATCTACACAAATAATCCAGTTATGTTCGCGATATTTTATCAAGTTAAACACCATTTTAATGTCATCGTAAGTTTCTCGCAAATAAACAGAATGACCAATTGGTACAGAACCAAAAATATTTCCATTGTGCTAT
Organism: Hydra viridissima; assembly: GCF_058129835.1. Lineage (NCBI taxonomy): Eukaryota > Metazoa > Cnidaria > Hydrozoa > Anthoathecata > Hydridae > Hydra > Hydra viridissima. The sequence continues at coordinate 458,288 of NW_028324316.1, read as the reverse complement.
AGGACGCATTTGAGGCTTCGCTTTGAGCTATCGATAAAAAGTCTCCATTCTGTTGGATTACATACAGAAATTCCTAACTGTAATAGGAGACTTGAAATATCATGACAGTAAACAAATAAATTGACTTCTGAAAAAAAGTTAACAAAGTTCATCTCTTGTTCTAAAATAAGAAACTTTTGCAAAACTATCAAGAAGGTTTTTTTCCTTTAACGTGATGCTTCTGCTGCTTGCTTAGAAAGTCCTAAATCACGAACTAAGTCATTCAGTTCTATCTGACTAAAACACTGAGGCAAATTGAATTGTTTAGCATTAGATGAAAAGTCTTCAAAATCTGATAAAAATTCTTCTGTTTCTTAGCCGACGTACTTTCCTCGTCTTCGGACAAAAATAAACCTTTAAAAATCGGAAATGGAATCTCTTTAGAATGTTGAATTGGTCTAATAGCAGAAGGAATGTTGGGATAAGCTACTTTATGCCTCTTTACTTTTAAAAATAGCAGTCGTCAATGTAGTTTAGTGGTTCCCTCCAAACCATGGGAATTCCAAAAGGTAAATTCTTTCTTTTTCCTTTTGTCCAATCTCGAAGACTTTCTTCACAAATATGGCATACAGTACGTGGAGCCCACTTTTTGTCTTGGTCGCCAAGTTTAATATCAAAATGTAATTTATATGCTACTTTTACAAAATTAAGAATGTTTCGACTTTGTCGAACAAGTGTATAGCAACCACAGATATAAAAGAATGAGTTAGGATTATGCTCACACTTATGTCGATTTGAAGAAGCCATCATATTATATACTTGATCTAATAAAACAATGACATGGTTACTTTTTTTATAACTATTGAAAATCTATGAAAAGATTAATACCTTTGAAAAACATTATTTTCAAAAAAAAAATAAATTGGTTATTGCAAAAAAACTAAATCTTGCCAACAAAAATGGACCTTATACTTGGATTCAGCGTTTAAAAATACATAAAAATCAGTTTAAATATCTCAGACAACAGAAAAAAAGTTTTTTTTTATACCTGTGAAATCTAAAAATTCTTAGTTCCAGGAATCCTAGTTGTGTGGAATACAAAATATTGTCTATGAACCCTATACGGTCAGGTACGGGGCTGGGTATCTTCAAGGGGTTTGTAGAAAGTTAAATGAATGGCATGTTAAAACAAACATTCCCCAGTTTATACAGGGTTAAAAAATTGAGCTGCAACTCTTCTGTAGGAAAGCAAATATATGAAAATTCTTCTAGGGCTAGCTTATCGCCATCATATTTTAGAATTGATCATGGGATAAGGAATTTCAGAAAGAATGGAATTTTCTTAAAAAAAGTTCCACTCCAAAATCTGAATTGGTTCCCAAGTTCTTTAAACTCTTTTTACGAAAAAAAAAAGGCAGGTATGTTAGAAGGATAAGACGAACCGGAATCCTAAAATTGAAAACTTGTGGAAGCAGTTCTTTACATTTATGAGCTTTATGATGTGGCTAAATCAACAATTAGCATGCTAAGAGGTATAGAAACCAAAAGAAAAAAAAAGAAAAATTGAAAAAAAAAGCATCGTTCAGGCAGGCCAAAGATTACTACAGAACATCAAGACAGATCTTTCGCAAGAAAATCAAAACTAGATCTTGCAAAAGTGCTGTCGAATTAAATAGCATTTTGAGCAATAAATATGTTGTTAAGTGCAGCCTAGATACTACAAAATGTGGCCTGCATCAGCATACTTTGTTTGGTCATCGTCCTGCCAAGAAACCATTAATATTATTAAATAATCGCTCGGCCTTATTGAAATTCGCAAAAGATCATATGCATTGGACTTCCAAAGAATTGTCAAAAGTCTTATTCAGTAACGAATCAAAGTTTTGTATGTTTGGTAGTAATGGTGTCAAGTACATGAGACGTCCGAAAGATGAAAGACTTACTCCTAAGTATCAAATGCCAACAGTTAAACCTGGTGAGGGCAATTAATGGTTTGGGATCTTTCAGTCGTGATTCTAATGGCCCACTTCATTGCATCGATTATATTTAGATATAATCGATGCGATGAAGTGTGTCAATAGAATCAAGACTGACAGTAAACTAATGCACTGATTATATCTAAATATATGCAAATCGATGCATCGATTATATCTAAATATATGCAAATTGATGCATCGATTATATCTAAATATATGCAAATTGATGCATCGATTATATCTAAATATATGCAAATTGATGCATCGATTATATCTAAATATATGCAAATCGATGCATCGATTATATATAAATATATGCAAATTGATGCATCGATTATATCTAAATATATACAAACCGATGCATCGATTATATTTAGATATAATCAAAAATATTACGCTGTCACATGGAAAGAATAAAATGCCTTGTGGTTGGATTTTTCAGCAAGACAACGATCTAAAGCACCGTTCAAATTCTATAAAATTTTTTTTCAATTTGATGAAAGTTCTTATTTCGGACTGCCCTTCTCAAAACTCAGATTTAAATCCAACAGAACATCTTTGGGAATATTTCGATCGTCAATTGAAAGGCGAAAAACCGATCAATAAAAATGATTTATTCCAGGTACTTTTGGATTGTTGGGCAAATATCCCCATAGATGTTCTGATCAACTAAGTTGACTCTATATCTTATTATAGTTAAGCAATCTTAAAGTCTAGTGGCTATCCAACAAAATACTAATGTGTTGTGATGAAATATTGTGGAGGAATTAGAAACTGTACCTCTTTTTTGAATTTTTTTCATTAGTTTGTAAACTTTTACACAATTATATTTTCAATAAAATTTGAATTTCTCCCTTCCGTTACAAGTTATCATTTTTTTGAGTAATTTATAGTATGTAATCACATTATAAGACAATTGTTGAAAATTTCATTTATTTTCACTGAAAAGTCAAAAAGTTATGATAAAAAAACTTGAAAAATTTAGCTGTTTATAAACTTTTGCACACTACTGTATATGTATATATACATATATATACATATATATGTATACATATATATATATATATATATAAGAAAACTCATTTTTCATTTTTACTCCCGTAATTTAACGATTCCAAATCAACTTTCTAATAAACATTTCGTGAATAAAACTAAAAAAGCCTTTTGCTAAAAGTTTTCTTAAAAACTACTCTTCCATACCTTAAAGAGAATTCAGAGTGCAGTCGTATTGAGAAGTTAGATCTTAGATTTCTTTGAAAACTTGAACTTGGCAAGTGTTTTAAATTTCCTGTTCAAGAATGCGGATACGACGGAAACAATTGCAAAGGGTTTTATTAAAAACAGTCAACACTACCAATTCTGCTGAGCAAGAATTCAAGCTATTTTTCAGATAACCTTCAAATACTTATAGAAAAGAAATTGAACCATTTAATTTTTTAAAAATACTTCACCGCACTATTAATAAAAACCAAGTGTTTTTTTTCCGTTTCTTATATGATTTTAAAATACTTTGAATTTACAAATTCTAGTTTTCAGAAAATATCAATTTTTTTTACCCGGGGGTTTTTCCGGATGTAGAACTTTTTTCTTATAATACCTCATTTAAAACGCAAGTTTCTATACGCACTATTTTGTAACCTTGATTTATTTGACCTTTCTGTGACTACAATAAAAACCGTAGCTTTTGAAAAGTACTAAATTTAGAATCAAAATATTTGAAGGATGTTTATTTAAAGATTAAAGTCGGTGAAATTGAATTAAAACATTTACGACGATGACTGATTAGAAGATTAACTGTTTCATCTATCTTTACATACTAAAAAAGGAGAAGCAGCAGGCTGCAGCAATTACTACAAGGAGAACGAAGGTCAAAACGGTGGATTCTTAATAAAAGTTAAGCTCTTAAAGCTAAAAACTATCGCAATCCTTTGCCGTAGACGGAAACTTTGTTAATTGATATACGTGTAAAAGAAACTCGACCTTTTAATGTCACCAATTTGTAACCTCGTGGTTTAACTTTCCCAATATAAAGTAATGCAGGTAAAACTCCATAACATTACATTATTTGTTTATAATTGCACTGTAGATTATAAAATCTGAATCATTTACTTTAAAGCGGTTTGAACTCTGGATATCTCTGTAAAGAAATTCTTATAAACGGCGCGAAGGCGAGTGGCATCAATGATGTTAAATTAATAATCGACAAATTTTTTAGTTTTCATGAGTTTGTCGGTTTTTATATTAATTTTTTCATAAATTAATACAAAAACCGAAACCTATCGGAAAATGAAAATGTGTCAAAAAAGACAAAACTTTAATAAAGTGCTAAAACTTAAGTAAATAAAAGCGAATTAATTTGTTTGAAGTTTCACTCAACAAATATCTTACCAAAATAAATCTTATTAAGTATTTTTCACCTAATTTTTCTCAGTACGTTTTGATTTAAATTTTTATTATAAATAAAAGTTGTAAATAATAAAACTTGTAATAAAAACGCATTAAGTAGAAAAGAGAGCTCAACCAGTCATCGAGTCACACCTCCAATCAAAATATTTAAAGGATGGACTTTTGTTTACAGAAGTCCATGCGACAGTAACAAAAAACACTTCGTGGTAAAGTTCTAGCAATTAAATTCAAACAAAATACGTATTGTTATACTTATTATTATTTTTTTTTTAGGGAGCTTATATAATTTTGTATAAATAGCCGTTTTTTGTTCGATTAAACTAATTAGATTTTTGAAAATTTTTATAAATATTTATAAATATATGTGAGCATAAAATTTCATGTAATATTTTTGTGACGATGCAAATGGCGCATATAAATAAAACCAACGATCGAATAAATTTTGTTAACTTATGACGATAAAATACGATGAGTTAAATAATTTTTCTGTGCAAATATTTACAGGTAAATGATTTTTCAGTCGAGCGTAAATAAACATTCTTAATGACTGAAACCAGAAATGTTGAGTGTGTACTTGACGCCTTGGTTGATTTTACTGCTGGCTGGATCTCCGGTAAAATAATTCTTCCTCAACTTAAATTTCTATCATTTAAAAAACTAGTTGTTTTTTTTTTTTACAGTAAAAATTTGATTATTTAATTGTACATTAATAGTTAGTTAATAGTTTGGTCCATTTAAAGGTTGCGGCGGGGTGTTGGCGAGTCATCCGTTGGATACTGTAAAAGTAAGAAAAGCAAGTTTAATTGCTTTCTTTTTTTAAACTCTTTTCTTACCCGGAATTTTGGCACGTCCGCATTATTTTAAGGCTCGTTTGCAAACTCAAGGCGTTATAACAAATGCTAAGAACTCCTACCGTGGGACTTGGCATTGCCTTACTGAAACTCTTCGTCAAGAGAAGGTAAAACTTTAATGTGTTTTTACTCGTGAAATTGAGTTACATTTTTAACCGCGAATTTTAGCTATTAACTTGGTCAGTTTGTTTGGAATTAAAACGAACAACTTCATCGACGCGTGTAACAAAAATGCGGTAAATATTTTTGGTTTTCTTCCGATTAACACGCCTTATTTTTTAAATTTCACAACCTTTTTTTTTATTCAGAGTCAAAAAAAACATCTTTCTTCAAAATTAATTTTACATTGCAGCAAAACTTGGTTTTTATTGTAGACAAACGAAAACGAAAAATGAATCGGTCTATTCGATATAGGACACGCAAGTTTTCAAGATTTTTAAGCCACAAAATAAATTTTACTTTTTATGAGATTTGAGCAGCTTTTAAAATATTTAATGTAATTAACTAAGAAAATCGAACCATTCGTAATCTGACCAATCTGACATTTAAAATAGAAAACAAGAAACGCGTCAATTTATGTTAATTCTTATGGCCAGTTTGCCACGTTCCTCTTGAAGACAGGAAAAAAAAAAGAAGACCGTGTTATGAGTTTTGAATGTTTTGATGAAATCTTGATGATATTTTGATTTTGTTTTCAGTTTTCTGGATTGTTCAAAGGTATGTCATCGCCTCTACTTGGGACAGCATTTTGGAATGCCATTGTTTTTGGTTCTTATGGTAACAGTGTTCGGTATTTTGCTGGTGACGACATTGATAAACGTCATGAAATGAACAATATTTTCTTTGCTAGTCTGATAACTGGAGCAGTGCAGACTGTTGTCATATGTCCTCTGGAGCTGACTAAGACTAGGCTGCAAATTCAATCATGCCCGAAAACCACTTTATACGAAGGTATATATTTAAACTTAGTTCTCTAAAACTATGATTTTAATGGGGCAAAAATCAAGCTTCTAATTTTTGTTCTTTTCTTGTAGGGTTGCTTGATTGCATTGTAAAAATTCTTAAAAAAGACGGTATGATAGGTTTGTTCAAAGGGTTTTGGGGGACGTTTTATCGTGACATGATTGGTTTTCCTGTTTACTTTTGTTCATTTGAAGCCTTTTGTCGGCTCATGTCTGTAAAAGGCCACCCTTATGAAGACCTAGGACCAATACCACTTGCTTTAGCTGGTGGGTGCGCCGGTGCTCTTTCATGGGCATTTGCATTTCCTGCGGATGCTATTAAAAGTCGAAACCAAGTTGATTATGAAGGTAAGTTCACTGGGTTTTGGGATTGTTTGCGAAAATCTTACAGTCACGAGGGTGCGAGTATTTTTACGCGTGGGCTGATGCCAACAGTTTTAAGAGGATTCCCAATGAATGCTGCCATTTTTAGTATCTACACTGTTTTAATGCGTTCTTACCACGCGACTTACAGTACACGCGATTTAGGCCTTATACATAAAAATAATTTAAATTAATATTTATAAATTTAAAATGATATTTTTTAAAGAGTAGTTTTCATTATCACAAGGGGTTTCTGTAAAAGATTTTTATCTTCTTTTGATGACCACGGCGATAATTAACAATATTCTTTAAATCTTTACTCGTCCAGCTCTTAAACGGAAGAACAGGCTGTCGCTAGATGTAAAGAACACGTATTTATATTTAGCCTTCCAATAAAGTCTCATAATGTGAAATTTATCGCTAGAAGTTATAAATAAAATAGTTTTTAATTTATGTAATACGAGAAGTTTTTGAATATGTCATTTTGATAAAATTACTACATACTATTTACTTAAAGAAAAAAAATTTAAAACATCGTTTCTCTTGAATTTTCAATTATTGACTCAATTGTCGATAATACCAAAACAATATTTTGTGTTGGGTACAGTAGAGTTTCCTAACTTTGGCCTTCAACCTAACTTTGGTCACATTCTGGATATTTGGGCTTTCGATGCGAAACGTTTGCTAAAAAAGTGCCTAACACTGAACCTGACCATGAACATTCGGTGCGCTCAGATGAATTCTCACAATCTGTTATGTCCGTTTTGAAAACAACGGGTTTTGACGAACAATCAAATTCAGCGTCAAAGAAAAAAGTTTAAAGTTGTAACTGGAAAAAAGTGTCACCGCCGCTAAAAAGTGGTTCAAAAATAGAAGGCAATGAGTTATATATTTCGGAAAACCACCTGCCAAATAATCTCGAGTACAAGTTGTATTATCAAGTACTGATGTATTATCAGAAGAGCCAGGAAGAACAGAAGAACATCAGAAGAGCCGCGAGCAAGAAGAAAGCAGAGTTTGTTTGATCAAAGACATTAATGAAACTGAAGAAGAAAGTTTTCTGACCTTCATATATGAAAGCAAATGATGATCAACATTGTGGTGGATGCAACTAAGAAAATGACGTAAAAGTTAAATTCATGCATACAAGTGAGCCTTCGAAAGGTTTTCAGCAGCCAACAAATGGCGATTTTTATTGGATCAAATTAGAAGATTTTATCTGCAAGATCAGCTCCCCACCAGTCATAGAAAACAAAAATTCTACTTCAATTGAAAAATTGTTTTCAGAAATGTGAATTTATATATTTTGTAAACTCATTTGAACATCAAATAATTTCACGGAAAAATTGTGCGTTTAAAATGTAATTTTTTTCCAACCAAAGTTAGGTGATCCGTTCCTAACATCGACTATGTTTACAAAAAAAAAAACTTGGGTTCTATGAAGTCATATGTAGTTTATTGGGACTCGTAGACTACACCGTCTCACATGTTTTAAGCTATAAAGTATTTTACAAAAAAACGCTCTGATCAAAAGTTATGAGGTCTCCAAGTTGAAAAGTGGCCAAAGTTAAACGAATCTACAGTATTTACCAAATTTTTAATAAAACGACAATAGTGCAAAAAGGTACCTGTCAAGTGGCAGTTATCAAGTTGAGACTTACTAAACGATAAAGATGTCGAAGATAAGATGTTTAGAAACGGACTTAAAACTCAATGAAACGGAGACGAAATAAGAAGCAATTTTTCCAAACAATTTTTTTTTATTAAAAAACTTTGTCACTAAAGTATTCTCATTTAAACTTGAATATTTTCTGCGGAAAACGCAAGCGAGAAGTAAATCTCGCTTCACCAACCAGACTTCCCATCTTTCATTCTCTTAGCTACTTCGAATGGCAGACGAACGCCAGTGTACAGTGCTTCATTCAAACTTTTCAACTGATCGATGCAAACTTCAAACGGGAGACAACACACGTACCTTAGACAAGAAAATGAAAAACACACTTTATTCTCAATTTATACATTCGTAACACAAAACTATGGATAAAATTTTTAATTTTTTTATAAAAAAAATAATAACTGACTGTATTTTATGTTTCTAAAAAACTTTTTCATAAAGTTGCAAAGTTTTATATTCTAAAGATTGCATACCAGGAAGCACAGAAAAAACCAACTGGCCACGCAATAAACCACAACACCAAAAACCAAATTATTACCCACAATGGATTCATTCTAATTATTTGTGCTTCTGCGATATTTGCTTTTTTCCAGCAAAATATCTAAAAATGAAACTCAATTTCTTGATAAATTTTTAATTTAACGCTCAATAAAAAATGACGTAAACTGTTTTTCAATACAATTCGCATGACAAAAAAAAAGAAATTAATTCATCGTACAGCAAATAGTAATCAAATGTAGTATTTAGAAATGCAGCTTTCGCAATTGGAATAAAGAAAGAACGGAGAACTGTCAGAAAATACCAGAATAACATTTGAACCGAATTCGGAAAGCCTTTTTCTAATTGAAACAGTTTTAAAAAATAATGTTCGTTTTTGTTAAATAACATAAGAACAATTATGGGGGAAAAAATTGGACGGAGAAGATAAATATTTTAAAAGATTCTATCACAAGAACAGAGATTAAAAAATGCACTTATCCAAATATTGGAAACGTTTTTAGATGGCACAGTACACTAGAAAAAAAAGTTATTGTATATCTGGGTATTTGTATAGGTATCTGGCTTTTTTGAAGGATAGAGAACCCAAAATCAATGAGAAAATTTAATGAGAAATATTTTATGTTTTACAATATTCATTTATTCATTTCAAAATTATAATAGAAAAAATATTAATAAAATTAACATTGTGTGATACGTCTACCATTAGATTGACTACCCAACTCAGGTGTCTGGTTTCTGCAAATAAATCTATTTCATAAAATTTTAATTATTGGAGCAACTTGAATATGGCTACACACCCTGCCATTACACACCCTGCCATTACATACCCTGCCATTACACACCCTGGCATTACACACCCTGCCATTACACACCCTGCCATTACATACCCTGCCATTACACACCCTGCCATTACACACACTGCCATTACACACCCTGCCATTACACACCCTGCCATTACACACCCTGCCATTACATTAATTAATAAATAAAACTCCAAGATGAATTGTTTTAGTGAACTCATCAACTCAACAACCTTTTTTTTTCACACAGAGTTCATTATAATGAAGGTAAAAATAACTTTGAGGGGTTCACAAAAATTTGGTAACTAGCATTTAATCGCATCAGACCATCTTGTTACTATATTCATGTTGAAGCATCATCATTAGGGCGGGTCAAATTTTTTTTTTTAAGAAGCAGCATATTTTGGGGCGTTCCTATATATGTGTATAGGATGTATACCAATTTTTAGGTCTGTGCTTGCCTCCGTAGGGGTCGCACACAAAATCTGATTTTTAAGCATTTTAAAGAAAAAGGGGGTATAAGAAACTTTTATATATAGCTATTTTATATTTGTTTTATTAATTTATTTTATATAATTGTAATGATTTAGATATACTAAAAAATGTTCTACTAAAATACTGTTTAGGTATTTTATTAGAATAGGGGATTCATGATGTCTAAAAAGGGTATAAGCTTTAAAATGCTTTCTGTTCATATATTACCTTTTCTAAGCAAAAAAAATAAACTTTTAGAAATATAAAAAAATAGAATGAAAAATTTTTATAGGCTACAAAAAAATGTATACTTTTATAAATGTCTTATTTCCATTGCGCTTTCCAATCAAATTTAGGCATTTTCCCCCTGGACTCCAACAGGTTTATTACACATTTGTGACGCTTTTCGTAGCCATATCTATTTTCTGATGCCTTTGTGACTACTCCAACTATTCTTTCCATATTCTGACTATGACAAGGATGCTTTGAGATGCTTAATTAATCTTCATTTGAATAGTCATTCAGTAAAGGTGGTGAATGAACTTCCTCGATGTCCCAATTTATTAATTCACAGTAATCTATGGCTCCAAAATTTAATGTTGTAGGAAGTTTGAAATGTCTATTGGATTCGCTAGTAAACTTGGATTTAAGTATCCTTTGAATGGCTGTAGTTCTAACTTGTTTTCTTTCATCACTTATCATCGCCAATAAAATGTTCTCTGGGTTAGCGAAATATGAGTTTTGCTTCAAAACTTGCTCCATTACCTCCTTATATTTTACATCAGTAATTGCATTTTTAACTAGTTGAGCAATATACCAAAAAATTTTGAGCACCATTGATTGCCAAATAATTTGATTTGATTTGGAGCCATCCTGGTGCATAATATTGCATAATTATTGTAACCAAATCAATAAGTTCTTTTGTTGGCTTTTCTGTAGAAATGTATAAGCGTAGAATACGATTTGCTCTTGTGAGCCACCGAGCATGATGAATGTTTCTTGGAAAACTTTTAGAGATTTCATTTGAAACATCTCCTGATTGAATTGATAAACAGATACTGTAAAGATATTTTTGATCTGAACTTAATTCACTAAAGATATTATCTAGAATTAAATGAAAAGAACCATTAATTTTTTTGAAAGGAACTACTTCTAAATTAGTTAAGTCTTCTGTTATTTTTTTACCAATTTCTCCTTTAAATGATCCAGGGCCAGAAGTTTTTCCATCAATCAACTCAAATACATGTTTAAAGGGAAGTTCATTCAAATGTAGTTGACAAACGAGCCACTGCATTCGTCTATCGAGTTCTGTTTCAATTCATTTTATCACTCCTCCAAATTTTCCAGTATTTACTACAGTTGCATCACATCAGAGAGCATTTAAAGAACCGCTGCTGCTAGTTTCAAATATTAAATGGAGAATTTCATTAGCAATTCAGCGATGAGTTCCATTATCAGGTGTTAGATGATCTACACAGCTGCTGCTTGGTTCTCTAACAATTCTAATATGTTCTTCTTTAATTATCCCTGGAGTTGTTATTGTATTGTCTTTTCTTCCATCAAAACCAAGACATTGTAATTTCATATTTTTACATTTTCTCTCATTTACATTTTTTTATCCAACACGAAGTCTTTTTCTTTCTACATTTTTCTTATCAAGCATATTTTCATATTTACCAAGCCTAATAAAACCATTACGCCTTTTTATTCATTTAGTATACCCATGTCTTTTAGAGCAGCATTGACAATAGCAGCAGTTGCTCTGCAACTGACACGATAACGATCTGCTATGATTGCAAAGTTCATTGTAATGAAAATTTTGAAATTGAAAATTTTTTTTTGCTTAAAGTTTTTATGTAAATAGAATATATACCCAAAAAAAAAAAAAAAAAATTTTGGGGCAAAAATTAGGGTGTGTGGTGCAACCCCTAGGGTGTGTGTAAAATAAAATAAAACTAGTCTACATAGTTTTTTATACTAATTAAAAAACTCTACATAGTGTTGCTTGTCAAAATTTTAAAAAAAGTATGGTTTTGACCCATTTCCCGGTTCTGTGTGCTCTGACCATCTGAAAATTTGTGCCAAAAATAAAACTATAATTCACAAGAAACATTGCTTTTATGATTTACTTAGAAGTGCAGGTAGTGGACGACGATTGCTACGTGAAGTATATGGGTACCATGCCCCATCAATAAAAACATATAAGTATTGGTTGCAGTATTTTAAAAGTAAAAGCTTTCGACACCAGTAACTAAGAACCCGAAGGAAGGCTAGTAAAGTTTGAAGACGCTAAGTTGGAGCGTCACTGGACCAAGATTCATGTCAAACTCAAGGCGAGATTTCAAACCGTCTTATGGCATGGTACAAAAACGATTTAATTGGGTTCTGTATGAACTCAATATAAGAAACACCAAAGACCTTTTTTGCTCATACAAACAAATTTATGGTAACTATTGTCAAACTACATGTCATAATTGTCCATGATAAGAAAAATAACTGTAAAACCACATTCGCGAAAATAAACGTTTATTTCGCTAAAAAAACTTTGAATAAAAGCACTAAAATCTCATCAACATTCTTTTTTTTTTTACATTTAGTTTAGTTAAATTTGTCTCCCTTTAATCTTCAACATGCAGTAATTTGAGCTGAATGTTTTCTTTCTCTTGGCATCTCTTTATTTACTACAAGTATATTATTTTGTAAATAAACTTTGTAAATTTGTAAAAATTACGCAAAGGGGACGGGTGAGGCAAACGCAGTAGCCTTGAAATCGCTTAAGCAATTTTTTTTTTTCATAGAACAATTCCAATTGGAATTGTTCTATAAAAAAAAAAAGGTTCTATGAAAATTTCACAACAAAAACTGGCTTAACCTGTTACTAACAACCTTCAAAATGTAAATATTTAGGCTCAATCAAGTAGTAGTATCTTAAACAACGCCAGACTTCAATCCCAAAGCTGAAGTTAACATCGCTACAAAGGTTACAATCCAGAAGCCAAAGACCAATTCCAAATCTGAGACGATCAACACTTACCAAGCAGTTACTAAGCAGCTACCAAGTAGTTAGCATGCAAAAAAAATAGAGGAAGATTGGCTAGAATTCTGCTCTTAGTCTAACAACAAGTCCCCAAAATGATCTCCTAGATCATTGCTTACCCTTCTGCCAGAGTAATCCTATTTAATACTGTAAAAAGTTGAAACAAACATAAAATTGGATGGTTTCTCATTTCAATCCGTTTTCGACAATATCAGTTCGGCTCTTGAATTTGCAGTAGCACCTGCACATTTTGATACAAATTTAACCTTAAAAAGTAGACCAGAATATTTTTCACTTATCGTCGTGCCGTCCTCAACTATCTGGAAAAATTTTTTGAGTAACTCAGTAAATGCCTCAAGGTTTAGGTCCAGTAGCATATAAACTTACCCACAACACACTTTGCAGTTTCTACAAATGTTGCCTGCTAACCATGGCCGCCGAGAGGGGGGGGGGGGGGGTGGACAGGGAAGATTCCCGGGGCCCAGTGTGTGTACAAATAATTTTTTAAAACAATTTTTAAAAGATTTAAATAACTTATACTTTTAATTTTCAATGACCAGAGCACGTTTCTTTTGGTCCTGGGTATATAATTGATCATAATGAGGGCCCCTTAAAATAACTTCCCCGGGGCCCGAAATTTCTCTCAGCTGCTATGCTGCTAACTGCCTGTTTTCTTTCTATCTTTGCATATATTCTCTAAAATACCAACCCAAAAAGAAAAAATAAAGAAAGCCCATGTCAACCTGTACGTAACAGTGGCATCTTTAGTGGAAAGTGTATAATACTTCCACTAGTGTTTGTAAGGGTGGTGGCAGCCTTTATACATAAGTATCTTTAAGCATCACTCGCGTGTTGCATTACAGAAGCAAACCCTGTCAGCCCGGCTGGAGCATTTTCTTATTCAAAACCAAGTAGTTAGAAAGATACCCAATACTGGCTGCAATTAATTGAAGGTTTTGAGGCGTAAAAAACCACAGGTTTAAAAAAAAACACAAACTTTTTTACCCAGTCTGTCATCAACCACACTGCAAATACAACATCTAATATATAACAACTAATATATAAGTTACTTAAAATCAACTAATATATAAGTTACCTAAAATCAACAACACTCCTGATTTTCAAGTTTTTTATCCCTTGGGAGTTTACCGTTATCAATTAAGGATCTTCTTAACAGAAAATCGTTACAATCAGGATCGTCTCCGGGATGAGAAACAATGGTATTTTTCATATAACGACACGATTCGTTTTCCATGTAAAAACCTTTTGCGCTGCGTGCTGTAATTCCTAAAGAGCCAGTTTATTTCTGTTCAATAAAAAGTTGGTAACCAAACTTTTTGTTAAAATATGTTGTTAATAAAAAAAACCATAACAAAGTTTTATCGTTAAATATTTTTTGCGAAGGAAAAGAGTAACATTACCTGCTAAAAATACAATTTCTCCAACATACGCGTCATCGATTCGCCATACTTTATCCAAATCAAAAAATGGAATCATTTTGCGAATGGTGGAGTTTGACAGGAAAAACCCTGCACCGGAGCAGTACGGGGAGTAGTAGTCGCTTTCATGCTCTTCTTTTGGTACCTTATATCGACCGGTTCTTCTGACGCGAGCCTTATCGATTTTATTTCCAAAGTAGCCGTCTCCTTCAATGTTGCTTTTGACAAACTCTATAACGTTATCCATGTTCATAAAAGTATCGTCGTCTCCTTTTAAAACAGCTTTAAAGTTGATGTTATGCTTGGCCCAAATTAGTCCTATGATGACTTTTTTAGCCAACAAGTAAAAATCTTCAAGCACATCAATGTAAACAATATCTTTCTGCATTTTTGCTTCTTCCGCTATTTCCATCATGGGCTTTGCGTCGGGTACCCTTCCTACAACGAAAACTATCTTATACTTTTCAACGGCATTCCAGTTGGAAGAGTTCCCCCATGACTGTCGGATTCTGTCTCTTCGATTTCGATGGTTCACATAAGAAGAGATTACAACCAAAGTTGAATAGACTGTAGCATTATCTTTTTCAACAGAATCAAATATAATATGCGAAAGTGCGTCTCTTTCTTTAGCAAGGTTCTCTTTTGGGATAATTCTTAAGGGGGTTGTGCTTGAAGGGGTTGTACGTGAGGGGGTTTTGCTTGGTAGGGTTGTGGTTGGGATGGTTGTTGATTTTAGATGCTGAAGCTCTACATTAGTTGTAAAAGATGTGGCAATTTGTCCTGCTGTTGGATTGATCTCAAGAGCAACTCTTTTTGAAAGAGCAATCAACTCAGAATATTTTGCAAACTCCGTCTTCAGTTGTATCAATTCAATACTTGTGAATAAAATGCCCAAAATCATTGAACCCAGAATTAGGTATTTGACCATTCCAGCTCCGTTGAACAAGTAGATCCTAATTCTATACATTTTTGAAATCTTAGAAATAAAATAGAAGTTTAAAATTTGACAGAACTATATTATATATAAATATATACATATATATTATATACATATATATTATATATATATATATATATATATATATATATATATATATATATATATATATATATATATATATATATATATATATATATATATATATATATATTAATGCTTTAGATTAGTTTTAAAAGTTTAAAGCGAAGTATTTTTCTTTGTAAATAATTTGTTAATATTAATATTAATGTTAATATTATTAACATTATGGTATGCTAATATAAAAAAAATTTCAAGATATATAATAGATAAAAGTTTTAACAATAATCTCTATAAGTTTTTTTAGCATTTCAAATTTTATTAGCAGATACCATAAGCATGCAGTCAATAAATTGATAGACTTTTCCAAAATAAAATTTACTCAAATTTTTACTTAAAATGAGGGAATTGATCTTAATCATTCTTTTAATATTTAAAAAATTTTATCTTAAACCTTGAAAACCGCCAATATTTATATAAATATTTATAGAAAAAAAATGCATGAAGTAATTAGTATATTTGATTCGAGTAAATGATGAAATAGACTTCGATTTACAGATTTTGCAATTTTGTAATTGAAACAATTAAATTGTCCTGGACACGAGTTTGAACACGAGTCTGTGACATATAGTCTATGACAACTGATTAAGGGATTAAAAACATTTATTTTTCTTCTTTAAATATTTTTATGCTTTTTTAACATTTTTTTAAATAATATAAACAAATACTAAATGGGAATAATGATCTCCCTCCCACCATCTTACCTTCCCCATCCTCCCCATCCTCCCTTAATTTTTATTTTACAAAAATATAAAACATTGTAGTGAACATTCTACAATATTTTGCATTTTTGTCATCAGTGAGCGAGAGGTAATCGAGGCTTCAAGTAGCTTTACGTTAAATGTCAATAAATTAACTATGTAAATAGGTGCATTATTAAATGTTAACGCTTTGTGGCTTAAATTCCGTAACTTACAACTGTATAACATTTTTTCATTTATTTATAAAAATTTTATACTGAATTTTTCTTTTATTATAACAATTTTTCTATTTATAGGGTTGGTTTGAGACCGAAACCCTAACGGTTTGAAATCTAATTATAGCTCAGTGACCAAAAACAACAAAGTAAATATCATAAAGTATTCATAGGAAAAGAAATAAAAGTAAAAAACAATAAGTAAAAAAAGATAATGAACAAAAAAAAAAAAATAATAAAAAATAGATATAATAATTAAGTATAATAAGTAAGTGTGACAAATAAATGTAATAAAGAAATACATATAATAGATAAATATGATAAACAAGCCTAATAAATAATAAAGAAATATAATAACTAAATAAATATAATAAACAAGTATGGTAACTAAATACACATTTAAAGAAGAAGAAGAAGCTGTCTAAACATTTATGGGTATCGCTTAGATTAATCGAAGCGATATCTTAATTGTAGTCTATTTATTGAAGTTTCTAAACTTAAAAACGTTTAAAAAGTTTATTGTATGATAAATAGGTAAATATAGTTAAAGAAAATTATAAATTAACATAATAAATACACATAAAAAATAAGTATAACAAACAAATACAATAAATAAGTATAATAAATTAATAAATAAATAGATATCAGAAATAAATAAAATAAATAAATACTATAAATAAATATAATAAGTAAATATAACAAATAAATACAATAAATAAATATTATAATATAATATAATAGTTAAATATAATAAATAAACATGATAAATAAATGTAATAAATAAATATAACAAATATATAAAACGGCTAAATAGAACAATAACAAAACCAAGAAAACAAACAAACAAACATAATAAAAAAAAGAATAAAAACAATAAATGTAATAAAAAAAAAGAAATAAAAAAAATGAGCATAATAAAAAAATAAATAAAAAAATAGAAAAATGCCTTAAATAACTATGTTAATATACAAATATGTAAAATAAGTGTAAAATAAATATATTAAATGAATAAGTATAATAAAACAAAATAATAAATAATATGATAAGTTAATTTAACAAATCAATATGATAAATAGATAAATTAGTATATTTATATAACAAATATATATGATATATAAATCGCGAGGTTAGAATTATTTTGTTCTTTCTCCAAGTTTAAAGGTTGGAAGAAAATTTTTGATTTTTTCTAAAAGTAAAAATTGTTTAAAGTTTTAGCTTTTATATTTAAAGAAATACTAACTTATGCTTTAAATAATTTATGTTTAAGCAAATTATTTAGAAAAAATTTTGTAAAATAATGCGTATTTTAAAAGTTATTATTACTAACTAAAATTAATAACTCATTTTCTCCCAACTTTTAAAATTGGAGATAGAACAAAATAATTCTAACCTCGCGAAATGTAATAAATAAATCAGTTGATACAATATTATCAATATTTTATTATGAACTTGAAAAACTGATTTTGAAAAGCATTAAAAGTTTTCGAATCATGGAAAATGTAATTTAAAAAATTAATTATATATATATATATATATATATATATATATATATATATATATATATATATATATATATATATATATATATATATATATATATGATAGAAAATACAAATGTATGACACAGACTAATGCTTGAGAAAATATATATAATTTTTAAAAGTACACAGGGTAATTGTTCAGCTTTAATAATACGTATAAAAACGAACATTTTGACGCAAACTTTTGAATTCATTTTTATAATCGAATTTCAGAGTAATTTAAAAGTCATACAAGTCAAAGGCAACATTTTTTAACCACGCAACTCAATCTTTAATGCTTGACACACCATCAGTACTTGAGCAGTGTCACAAAATATAGTTGGTCTCAATTATTTGAAAAATCCTTGCTGAAAGATTACTCATTTGTTCATTCATTGAGCTAAAAACTGACACCAACTTTTAAGGTAATCCTACTTAAGATTACAAAGACAAATATTCTAAACAAAATAAGTAAAAAAAAAGAATAAAACGACAGTGTTATTAAAAATGATAATCAACAATAATACTTCTCAGCCCACGTTGTTCGAAAAAATTCTTTTTCTATTAGCAATTGTCGTATGGCTTTAATTTTACCTTACCTAATTTATTATGGCTAAACAAATGGACCTGAAGGAATTACGGATCGCAATATTTCTTAGTCACTTTAGTCTGAATCAATCGGAGGAATACCACTTGGATTAATCGAAGTGGTATCTTAATCGGAGTCTATTTATTGAAGATTCTAAATTTAAAAACCGGAAATTTTCACAAAGAAACCTTTGATTTAAAAAACCTGGATTTTGAAAAAAAATTGATTATGTGGGTGAATTTGAAAATGCAGAACAAAATTCACGAAGCGAAGCATTGATGCTTTCAGAAACCATCATCGATCTCTTTTTCAATAACGAACCAGGAGAAATTCTTGTAAAAGAAGCGATTGTTCGACAGATTTAAAAAAAATTTTTTGTATTAAAAAAAAAGTTTAGCAAAACTAAATAAGATATGCGCTCTCCACCAAAACACATAATAAAACTAATAACAGCATTATAGTACGCTACAAACTATTTTGATTTTAGTACAAAAAAAAAATGACTTAATATGGCATAAGCATCTATTCTCGGAAAGACAGAAATTTAACAACAAAACAAAATAACGAAAAAAAAAAGAAAAAGAAATGCAAAAAGGCAAAAGTAATATTACTATTTTCAACTCTAAAACTAAGGAACTTTTAAAAGTATCAAAAGCATATCGGATATATTATCAAAAGCATATCAGATCAGTAATTGATAGCATCTATTGTTCTTCACAACCTTAATACATTTATGGGGAATAAACTTAATAAATTTATCAATTGGTTGAAAAGATAAATCATGAGTTTTCTGTATGGTAGATAAGTAAATATAATAAATAAAGATAAATACACATAAAAAACAAATATAATAAATATACATAATAATTAAACATAATAAACAAATATAGCAAATAAATGCAATAGATAACTATAATAAATTATTATAATAAATAAATATAGTAATAAAGTATGATAAATGAATATAACGTCTAAATAAAACAATGACTAAATAAAGAAAATAAACAAATACATATTTAATCAAATAAGTATAATAAAACAACATAATAAAAAATATGATAAGTCAATTTAACAAATTAATATAATAGATACAATAATATATAAATATAACAAATAAATATGATACATAAATATGATAAACAAATCAATTGCTAAAATATTGGCAATATTTATTGGCAATAATATTTATTACATTGTTTTTATGAAGTTAAAAAACTGACTGGTGGAACGTATTAAAAGTTTTCAAATCATAGAAAATGTAATTTAAAAAATCTAATTATATATATATATATATATATATATATATATATATATATATATATATATATATATATATATATATATATATATTGATAAAATTCAATGGCAACATTTTTAACCACATAAAAAAAAGATGAGGTAGGTTTTAAGCTTCCTTGTTTGTGTCAAAGTGTGGAAGCGGTCGCATTTTCTAACAGAAGTCGTTTTTGATTCACAACTCAATCTTTATTACCAGGTAAACGATCAGTGCTTGAGCAGTCTCATAAAATAGTTTTAATTTAGTTTTTTAGTTAGTTTAAGTTATTTTAGGAGTCCTTTGAGAAAGGTTACTCATTTATTCATTCATTGAGCTAAAAACTGACATCAACTTTTGAGGTAATCCTACTTAAGATTACAAAGAAAAATATTCTAAACATAATAAGTAAAAAAAAATGAATAAAATGGCAGTGTAATTAAAAATGATAATCAACAAAAACTCTTCTTAGCCCACGTTATTTAAAAAGTTCTATTTTCTATTATTAAGTTTCATATGGCTTTAACTTAGTTTACATAATTTATTATAACTAAAAAATGGGCCTGAAGAAATTACGGATCGCAATATTATTTAGTATTGAATCAGTCGGTGGGATATCACTTGGATTGAATCAGTCGGGGGGACATCACTTAGATTAGTCAAAATGATATTTTGATCGGAATGTATTTATTGAGGTTTTTAAATTAAGCTTCAGCATTACTCAACCAACCAGACAATGGTGCTTTATCATCAGAGTTTCCATAAATCCTCAGCATTTAGGCTAGAAAATTTTGTTGGTCATTGCATTACAGTTATTATATTTACATCAAACCATAGTTTAATGAGTTTTGATGTGTGTTTGGGGTCATTTGCCTGTTGGAACGTCTTCTGTAGAGGCATATTTATCTGCAAAAGGCGGTATTTGATTCTCCTGAATTGAAATATATATGTATTTTTCCATTATACTTACTGTAAGATAGAGTGGTCCCAGTTCTAAAAATCCTGAAAAGTACCCTCAAAATATTAAGTGTTTGTCACCCCTTTGTCAAAATTGATTCAAGTAGCTAATAAAGCTTATCTAATTAGTCCGTTGTTATTAAGTACTTGTTTTAAATTTCAATGAAAAGTGGTTCACATCTGGATTTTTTCAACTTCTAATTAAAGTGAGTTATAAATTACAAAAACACATGTGAAATCAATTTTTTAAAAAAAATACTGTCATATTTTTGAAAGGTGTGTTGTATGCAGAAGCATTTTCGGATTTCCTTTATATAATATCTGCAACGATTTTTTGAGGTAATAATACGAAATTTATTTCGTTCTACAACACTCAAAAATACACAGATATTTACAGTGACGACAATAAGATTGTAACAGTTTGGCAATTAACGTTTTTTATTATTTCTATATTGTGTAATTGAATATATATCTTGTTCAACTCTCAATTTTGTTTTTCTTTTAAAAACTTTTGTTAAAATACTAATGACTAATTATGTTTTCAGTATAAAATATCAGCTGTTTTTGACGGAGTTGTTCTGCTAACAAACCAATTTATATTTAATTCAATAAATGAAAATTTGGGGCAATACTAGGTACAAACAAAATATTTTTATTACCTAATTGTCACAAATTATATTACGTATTTTAAACATCTAAAAAACAATCAATTTTAATGAATGTCTTTAAATTGATTTATTTGTCATAATTCATATTATGTTCATATCATTTCATGGTAAAGGTTATTCAGTTTTTTTTAGCACTAAATCTTGTTTTAGTCAACTAATTTTAGACTAAAAAGTTAACTCCCAACCCTAGTAAAAATAAACATGTTAAATAAATAAATATAATAAAACAACATAATAAAGTAAATATAACAAATCAATTTAACAAATTAGTATGATAAATAGATAAAATAATAAATAAATATAACAAATAAATATGATATGTAATATGATAGAAAAATTAGTTGATAAAGTATTGGCAACATTTATTGGCAATAATATTTATTATGAATATATTTTTAATGAATTTGAAAAACTGATAGATGGAAAGTAATTGATAGAAAATACAAATGTATGACACAGACTAATACTTGAGAAAACATATATAATTTTTAAAAGTACACAGGCTAATTGTTCAGCTTTAATAACACGTACAAAAACGAACATTTTGACGCAAACTTTTGAATTCATTTTTATATTCGAATTTCAGAGTAATTTAAAAGTCATAACAATTCAATTGCAACATTTTTTAACCGCACAACTCAATCTTTAATGCTTGACACACCATCAGTACTTGAGCAGTGTCACAAAAGATAGTTGGTCTCAATTATTTGAAAAATCCTTGCTGAAAGATTACTCATTTGCTCATTAATTGAGTTAAAAACTTGCATCAACATTTGAGGTAATCCTACTTAAGATTACAAAGACAAATATTCTAAACAAAATAAGTAAAAAAAAATGAATAAAATGGCAGTGTAATTAAAAGTGATAATCAACAATAATACTTCTCAGCCCACGTTCGAAAAAAAATTTTTTCTATTATTACGTTTCGTATGGCTTTAATTTACCTTACCTAATTTGTTATGGCTTAACTAATGGGCCTGAAGGAATTACGGATCGCAATATCATTTAGTCACTTTAGTCTGAATCAATCGAAGGAACGCCACTTGGATTAATCGAAGTGGTATCTTAATCGGAGTCTATTTATTGAAGATTCTAAATTTAAAAACCGGAAATTTTCACAAAGAAACCTTTGATTTAAAAGACCTGGATTTTGAAAAAAAATTGATTATGTGGGTGAATTTGAAAATGCAGAACAAAATTCACGAGGCAAAGCATTGATGCTTTTAGAAACCATCATCGATCTCTTTTTCAATGACGAACCAGGAGAAAACCTTGTTAAAGAAGCAATGGCTCGACAGATTTAAAAAAAAAATTTTTTTTTAAATAAGTTTAGCAAAACTAAGATATGCGCTCTCCACCAAAACACGTTTTAAAACTAATAAAAGCATTGTAGTACGCTACCAATCAATACGATTTTAGTATAAAAACGACTTAATATAGCATAAGCATCTATTCTTGGAAAGACAGAAATGTAACAACAAAACAAAAAAACCAAAAAAAAAGAAAAAAAAATACAAAAAGGAAAAAATAATGTTAATATTTTCAATTCTAAAACTAAAGGAACTTTTAAAAGCATCAAAAGCATATCAGATATATTATCAAAAGCATATCAGATTAGTAATTGATAGCATCTATAGTTCTTCACAACCTAGTACATCTACGGGGAATAGACTTAATAAATTTATTAATTGGTTGAAAAGATAAATCATGAGTTTTCTGTATGATAGATAAGTAAATATAATAAATAAAGATAAATACACATAAAAAATAAATATAATAAATATACATAATAATTAAACATAATAAACAAATATAGCAAATAAATGCAATAGATAACTATAATAAATAATTATATTAATGAAATGTAATAATAAAGTATGATAAATAAATATAACGGTTAAATAAAACAATGACTAAATCAAGAAAATAATCAAATACACATAATAAAAAAAGAATATAAACAACAAATATGACAAATAAAGTGAAGAAACAAAAAATTGTAATAAATAAATGAATAAGCATTAAAATTGATAAATAGGTTACATAAATATGTTAAATAAATATGTGTAAAACGAATGTAATAATAATCATATTTGTAATAGTGTTAATAATATTTATAATCTGTTTTATAATCATAACATGTGTAAAATGATAATCATATTTAATCAAATAAGTATAATAAAACAACATAATAAAAAATATGATAAGTCAATTTAATTAATTAATATGATAAATAGATACAATAATATATAAATATAACAAATAAATATGATATATAGATATAAAAAATAGATCAGTTGATAAAATATTGGCAATATTTATTGGCAATAATATTTATTACGTTATTTTTATGAAGTTGAAAAACTGACTGGTGGAAAGTATTAAAAGTTTTCAAATCATGGAAAATTTAAAATATGTATATATATATATATAGTAAATAGAAAATGTACGACACAAACTAATACTTGAGAATGTATAAATCATTTTTAAAAGTACACAAGATAATTGTTCAGCTTTAATAACAAATAAAAACGTACACTTTGAGGCGAATTTTTTGAGTTCTTTTGAGTTTTTGTAATTGAACTTGAGAGTAATTTAAAACTTGATAAAATTCAAAGGCAACATTTTTAACCACATAAAAAAACGATGAGGTTGGTTTTAAGCTTCCTTGTTTGTGTCAAAGTATGGAAGTGGTCGCATTTTCTAAAATTGAAGTCGTTTTTGATTCATAACTCAATCTTAAATACCGGGCAAAGGATTTTAATACTTGAGCAGTCTCACAAAATAGTTTTAATTTTTTAGTTTTAGTTTTAAGTTTTAGTTTTTTAGTTAGTTTAAGTTATTTGAGGAGTCCTTTGAGAAAGGTTACTCATTTGTTCATTCATTGAGCTAAAAACTGACATCAACTTTTAAGGTAATCCTACTTAAGATTACAAAGACAAATATTCTAAACATAATAAGTAAAATAAAAATGAATAAAATGGCAGTGTAATTAAAAATGATAATCAACAAAAACTCTTCTTAGCCCACGTTATTTGAAAAGTTCTATTTTCTATTATTAAGTTTCATATGGCTTTAACTTAGTTTACATAATTTATTATAACTAAAAAAGGGCCTGGGAAGGAATTACGGATCGCAATATTATTTAGTATTGAATCAGTCGGTGGGATATCACTTGGATTGAATCAGTCGGGGGGACATCACTTGGATTAATCAAAATGATATTTTAAGCGGAATGTATTTATTGAAGTTTTTAAATTAAGCTTCAGCATTACTCAACCAACCAGACAATGGTGCTTTATCATCAAGGAGTTTCCATAAATCCTCAGCATTTAAGTTATAAAATTTTGTTGGTCATTGTATTACAGCTATTATATTTACATCAAACCATAGTTTAATGAGTTTTGATGTGTTTTTGGGGTCATTTGCTTGTTGGAACGTCTACTGTAGAGGCATACTTTTATCTGAAAAAGGCGGTATTTGATTCTCCTGAATTGAAATATATATATATATATATATATATATATATATATATATATATATATATATATATATATATTTGTCCATTATACTTACTGTAAGATAGAATGGTCCCAGTTAAAAAAATCCTGAAAAGCACTCTCAAAAATATTAAGTGTTTGCCGCCTCTTTGTCTCAGTTTGGTTGGTATGCATTTGTTTTAATCGCCTGACAACCAAAAGTTTGATAATCATTGAAAAAAACTTCTCATACTTTGCTTAATCCCTGAATCTTCCGAACTTCCGAACCTTCCAGGCTTACTACCTGAATCTTCCGGGGTGTGCTTTCGAGTCATCCGAACATAATATTCGCCTTAACTGATTTACCGTCTGATCTCTATGAATATTTGCGAAATCCAAACGTGATTTACGGTTATTTACTGCTATGTATGGTTTTTTACTGTATGATTCCAATACTATCCTGCATCATCCAAACGCTGCCATAGAGTACTTAGCACTTACAAATGAGTTCTTTTTCATCTGCCTAATAAGTTTATGATCAATATGAGGAGTACTTTTCTTCGTCGTCCACTTGAATGGTCAGCTTCAACACTTCCTTTGGTTTTATATTTATTAACTTATAAATATTATATAAGTTAATAAATATAATTATAGCTGAAAGAATCCCACGCATAAAACATAAATATATATAAATATATATATATTTTATGCGTGCGATTCTTTCAGCTATAATTTTACTGTAAGTTTCTACCAAATAACATTTTTAGTGTTGTATGTAACATAAAGGACTAATTATAAAGCAATTTCGCTTTCCTAAGTGAAAACTCTGATTCGAACTGAACAGTTTCTGATAAAATTGCTGCTTTACAGGTTAACGGTGTTGAAATAAATATTCCGTTTGTTTTGAAATGTTTTTATTTTTATACTGTTTTGTATTCACACAAAAAAACAGTTAAAAGAGAGTCGTTACAAAGAAAAATAAAACAAGAATATAATCCACATTTAACATTTATTTAACATTTATTTAACATTTATTTAACATTTATTTAACATTTATTTAACATTTATTTAACATTTATTTAACATTTATTTAACATTTATTTAACATTTATTTAACATTTATTTAACATTTATTTAACATTTATTTAACATTTATTTAACATTTATTTAACATTTATTTAACATTTATTTAATATTTATTTAACATTTATTTAACATTTATTTAACATTTATTTAACATTTATTTAACATTTATTTAACATTTATTTAACAAATAGAATATACAGTGGTGGCCAAAAGTCTTGGAACAACATATTTTATGTTATGATAAATTTTTATACTAAAAAGAATAAACGATAACAGTAAAATAAATAAAAAAATAAATAAGTTGTAAGTATTTTTTTAAACAACATTCTCTTTAAAAATATACCTCAAACCTTCAAAATTTATACTTTAGATAAAAAATAAATTTTTTTGGTCGTTAAATGTTTTGTTCCAAGACTTTTGGCCACCGCTGTAGGTTTTATAGAATATAGGTATGTAATATTTATAGAATATAGGTATGTAATATTTATAGAATATAGGTATGTAATATTTATAGAATATAGGTATGTAATAATAAAGGTTTTAAGTTAATGTTGTTTTATAATTATTTTTTGTATACTTATTTTATATATTATTTTAAGCATTTTGTTTCCTGGAAAAGCATTTTAATCTAGAGTTGTTCTAAATTAGTTGAACAGTGTATTTATATTTATTTATTTATATTTATTTACTTTTTGAGGAAAAATATTTTGCGTAAAAGAAGTTTTAGATTAAGAAAAATTGTTTTAAGAAAAAAAATCTTTTTCTTTACATTGTTTTCGGACGTGATCAAGGATTCTCTGTCGAGAAAATATTTGTCTCATTTATTCGTAAATTCGCGTTCCAGATATTGAGATGAACTGGGAACGGGAGGCGCATTCATTTTAAAACGTGATATAATTTAAAATGATCCGATACGTTTCAATATGATTTCGATAAAATAACGTTTGCGTTTTGATATTATCGATATCATTTCTGTATCGTATCGTTATTAGCGATAAATATCGATTTTCTTTACGTTAAAAATGTATAACGATGTAATACGATAAATATATTCAATATTTTACGATATTGTGTTTTAGATATAACTAAATGTTAATTTAAAAAAAATTATTTTTACTTATTTTGCAATATATTTTGTTAATCTACTTATCAAGATATTAATAAAAATTAAAAATCGATTTAAAACGCCATCTTTAAGATTAAGTTGTTAAGAACGGCTTAGCCGGTTAGGAGGACAATTCAACTGTTTATTTTTTTAAATAAAAACAAAAGCACTCAAAAACATATTCATTTTTTAAAGAAGAAGAAATATTTTTTTTGAGCTTGTTTTGTTTTTTTTTTTCTTTAAATAATTATAAAAATTGTGGTTGATTCAATTAAAATTCAGGCAAGAACACTTTTTTAATTAGTAATAAATACTTATTATGAAATTAAAATTTTGTCTAGTGGAAATGTTGCCGTTAATTGTAGTGAATGGAAACTCTCGGCTTCAACAAGCTTTAATTCTGTTTCTGCCGAAATTTCTGTTCTAACCACTTACCGTAATGAATCGAAACCTTTATCAGGAGGTTTTTTTTTTTAAGTTTAGAAAACTTGTTTTTTACTGTGGGATCACGATGATTTATTGTGGGATCATGATGGTTTCCTAACTATATTGGTGCTTTAATCATTTGAGATTAAAGCAAATTTCAATTACAGCAATTGTAGTAATTTTAATTGAAGTCAGGTGATAAAATTGATTCAAGTAGCTGTTCCCAAATTATTCTTTAAGTGAACTTCAAATAATTTTTTCACAGGTTCTTCTTTTTATTAAATCACGTTGCAAACTGATCGTGTATATGTAAGGCAGTACAAATCTAATTTTATTACTTCAAATATTTATTTATTAAAATTCTGTCCTCGCAGCAAGTTTAAACTTACACTGATTGGGAGTTAATAAATTTGCCTTTACCCTTTAAAGGACGCTGGGCTATTTTACTTGGCCAGAGGGGTTTACTTTTGTATCGAACTGTATATAACACGCACACAGAGTAAAAATCAAAAGTAAAAACAATTTTAATTTATTTATCATTATAATTTATAATATTTTGTAACTCAAGTTTCTTGAAATTTGTCCTGATCATCTAGATCTTAATAAAGCATCCAGGGTTTAAAGCTGATGATGTTGAAATCGCTGTTCGTTTGAACGCTAAATTAGCATTAACATCATAAACTTTTACATTTTTTACTATTTTTAAAACAATTTTGATTTTCAAGTTTTTGATCCCTTGGGAGTTTACCGTTATCAATTAAGGATTTTTTTAACAGAAAATCGTTACAATCAGGATCGTCTCCGGGATGAGAAACAATGGTATTTTTCATATAACGACACGACTCGTTTTCCATGTAAAAACCTTTTGCGCTGCGTGCTGTAATTCCTAAAGAGCCAGTTTATTTCTGTTCAATAAAAAGTTGCTTACCAAACTTTTTGTCAAAATACGTTGTTAAAAAAAGAAAAACCTCAACAAATTTTTTATTGTTAACAAAGTTTTATCGCTAAATATTTTTTGCGAAGGAAAAAAGTAACATTACCTGCTAAAAATACAATTTCTCCAACATACGCGTCATCGATTCGCCATACTTTATCCAAATCAAAAAATGGAATCATTTTGCGAATGGTGGAGTTTGACAGGAAAAACCCTGCACCGGAGCAGTACGGGGAGTAGTAGTCGCTTTCATGCTCTTCTTTTGGTACCTTATATCGACCGGTTCTTCTGACGCGAGCCTTATCGATTTTATTTCCAAAGTAGCCGTCTCCTTCAATGTTGCTTTTGACAAACTCTATAACGTTATCCATGTTCATAAAAGTATCGTCGTCTCCTTTTAAAACAGCTTTAAAGTTAATGTTATGCTTGGCCCAAATTAGTCCTATGATGACTTTTTTAGTCAACAAGTAAAAATCTTCAAACACGTCAATGTAAACAATATCTTTCTGCATTTTTGCTTCTTCCGCTATTTCCATCATGGGCTTTGCGTCGGGTACCCTTCCTACAACGAAAACTATCTTATACTTTTCAACGGCATTCCAGTTGGAAGAGTTCCCCCATGACTGTCGGATTCTGTCTCTTCGATTTCGATGGTTCACATAAGAAGAGATTACAACCAAAGTTGAATAGACTGTAGCATTATCTTTTTCAACAGAATCAAATATAATATGCGAAAGTGCGTCTCTTTCTTTAGCAAGGTTCTCTTTTGGGATAATTCTTAAGGGGGTTGTGCTTGAAGGGGTTGTACGTGAGGGGGTTTTGCTTGGTAGGGTTGTGGTTGGGATGGTTGTTGATTTTAGATGCTGAAGCTCTGCATTTGTTGTAAAAGACGTGGCATTTTGTCCTGCTGTTGGATTGATCTCAAGAGCAATTCTCTTTGAAAGAGCAATCAACTCAGAATACTTTGCAAACTCCGACTTAAGTTGTATTAATTCAGTTATTGTGAATAAAATGCCCAAAATCATTGAACCCAGAATCAGGTATTTGACCATTCCAGCTCCATTGAACGAGTAGATCTTAATCCTATTCATCTTTGAAATCTTAGAAATAAGGCAAGAAATAAAATAGAAACTTAAAGTTGATAAAATGTATTTTTTTTTTTTCAAAGTTTTTTTGTCGTAAAAGTTTTTAATGAAGTTAATTTTTTTGCACGGTCAAAAATTTGATTTCAAAAAAACGTAACTTATCTTTGTACAATCTAAGTCAAAATAAGTTATGAAGTTAAAAATAACTTAATGTATTAACTTTAATCATATTAACATAAAAATTGTTTAAACAATTCATACTTTTCTTTATTCATTTAACTCCTTTAAAAACATTTAAAATCTTTTAATATGTTAAAATTGAAAAAAGTTTTCACCAATTTTATAATTAAGAATTTAAGAATCTTGAATGCTTAATGCTATTGGCTAAACTTCATAAAAAGAGCTTCACATGTGCCATTAGCTTGCAGTCAATAAATTGTTAAATAGACTTTTCCAAAATAAAATTTACTCAAATTTTTATTTAAAATGATGGAATTTATCATAATCATTCTTTTGATATTTCTTACAACAAAAATTTTTTTTTATAAAATCATGCATTTATAAAAAAGAAAAAAATCAATTAAACTCTTTGATTAACAATATTTCGTAATATCAAATTGACAAACCAAATCGTTTTAGATTAGATTTCGCCATCCCCCTCCTCCCCCTCCCATCAAGAACAAAAAGATAAAAATCTAAAATGTTAAGCAAAAGGTTTTTTTTTAAAGCATTTTCAAGCTTTCATAAATACTTCATGTATCAAAGCATAAAAGTTTAGAAATAATCATTAAAAACATCTTTTACAAGTTTCTTATTCAAGATAATAATCTTGAATGAGACACTTGTAAAAGATGTTTTTAATGATTATTTGATGTTATTGATGTTGCGTTCTTTAATTATTGCACCCAAGTTGCATGTAAGCTGCACGTAAGCTGCACGTAAGTTGCACGTCTTAATGATTCTGTTAATATTCTATATTATACTGTTATGTGGTAATGTAATGTATTTTAAAAACAAAATAAAAATAAAAGCTATCTAATTTTTGCTGTTGCAATAGTTTTTATTTTTTTATTTTTTGTCACCGGTAATCATGAGCTAGTTTTCTAGATAATTTAATCATTGCAAAATATACATACATACATACATACATACATACATACATACATACATACATACATACATACATACATACATACATACATACATACATACATACATACATACATACATACATACATACATACATACATACATACATACATACATACATACATACATACATACATACATACATACATACATACATACATACATACATACATACATACATACATACATACATACATACATACATACATACATACATACATACATACATACATACATACATACATACATACATACACACATACACACATGTATAAATGCATAAATCACACATGTGTACATGCATATAATTATGCATGGATAAAAGCATGCATGTATGCATGCATGCATGTATGCATGTATACATGCATATATATATATATATATATATATATATATATATATATATATATATATATATATATATATATATATATATATATATATATATATATATATATATATAAGAGTGCTCAATACAGCGTAGAATAAGTAGAGCGAATATATTATTATTATTATTATTATTATTATTATTATTATTATTATTATTATTATTATTATTATTAGTAGTAGTAGTAGTAGTAGTAGTAGTAGTAGTAGTAGTAGTAGTAGTAGTAGTAGTAGTAGTAGTAGTAGTAGTAGTAGTAGTAGTAGTAGTAGTAGTAGTAGTAGTAGTAGTAGTAGTAGTAGTAGTAGTAGTAGTAGTAGTAGTAGTATAATAATAATAATAATAATAATAATGTATGTATAGATAGATAGATAAATAGATGGATAGATAAATAGATATATTTCATTCTGTTTCATTTGAGACAAAGAAAAAGTCACTGTATAAAGAATGTGTAGCCTAAGAGTATGTTACTTACTCCAGGCCATAATTATGTTTATAAAATGATCCTTTAGTGAAAATACTTTTACCGCTGTCAGTTAACATCCTTTACGTCATACACCATACGTCATTTAATATACTTTTAACGTCGTCACACATAAAGCTCCGGCTGATATCAAATTTTGTAAAAGCTATACCTAAATATTATGGCATTGAATATTTGACTAAAAAATATATTCCCCAAACTCAGCGAGGCAAAAATGGAAGGGAAATATTTAAAGGTCCACAAATACCAGGAACTGATAAAGGATAAAAGCTTTGATAAAAGCGGAGTGATTAGGAAAAACTTTCCTGGAAATGCTTTATGAATGTGGTCCAAAATTTTCTAATTTTCTAAGACTTAATGAACTTATAATGTCATATAAAGCTTTGGAGTGTATTAAGTCTTTAAAAATACGTATGCTGGACTCTCATCTTGATTTTTTTCTAGAAAACTTAGGTGGTATGAGTGACAAACAAGGCTAGATGTTCAATCAGGAAGTATCTTTAAATGGAGAACTGCTATCAAGGGAAATGGAGTCCAGGACTGCTAGCAGAATATCGTTGGAGACTTAGAAGGGACCAATCAAAATTCAAGTATTCACAAAAAATCATAAGAATTGTGCATTTGGAAACAATTTCTATAAGTGCAGCTGATTTTTGTAGTTTTTACGAAAACATTTTTTCAGGTCAAAAGGTATTGAGGTGCGTCAGTTTTTCTTTCATTAATATTTTATAATTTGGTGGCCCAAGTTTTACAATTTGGTGACTCAACATTTAACATAATGTTTTCATGAGACAAAAAAAGTTAAATTTTTGTTAACCAAATTTTTGTTAAATTTTTGTTATTATTCCAAACGATTGCAAGAAGTAAATATTCAATTCGTTTTCTATTTAGTAAGAAAAGCTATATCATAAAGTACTTACAAATGCAATAACAAATAAATAAACAAATCAGAATTAACTTAATATAAAATCAGCAACATTTTGATTATTAAAAGCTGATTAATTGAAAGTATTGCAACATTCAAATCATGGGAAATGTAATACAATTTGAAAAAATGTAATTAAAAAAATATAATAAACAAATATATATATCAGACTTGAAAGTATTAATGTGTGACACAGAGAAGTAATTGAGAAAAATATATAACCTTTTTAAAAGTACACAGGCTAAATTATTTTTAACACAGTCTAAACATTCAGCTTCAATAATATGTAGAAAAACATTTTTTTCGCGAATTTTTTAAATTTTCTAATCAGCATTCAGAACTACTTAAAACTTACTAAAACTGAAACATTTTTAACCAAACAAATAGAAGACTGGTGCTTACTTGTTTGTGTCAAAGTATGGAAGCAGTCATATTTTCTAACACAAAAGTCGTTTTTGATTCACAAGCATATCCTTCATATCGGACGCACCATCATTACTTGAGTAGTTAGCATATTAGTAATAAACTGTCTGACGAACTATGACTGTGATACTCAATGACGCACTGTCTAACGCACCATTTGACATATTATTCGACAGATCATCTCAAACACCTATGAGTTCAACAACTCAAATGTTGATGGCAGTAATCATCCTTGCGACGTCGAAAATTTATAAGAGGAAAAGTTGACTCGAGGACATCGAAAAGTAAGAATGAGTTTGAAAAAAAAAAATTTTTTTTCAACGTTTTTACGAAATATTTTTTCAAATTGTTTGTTAAATCCTTTGAAAACAGATGACTCATTCGTTCGTTGGCTCTAAAAAGTTAAATTGATTTCGAAGATAATCCTACTTAAGGTTGTAAAACGAAATATACTAATATTTCCTACTTACGGTTGTGAAACGAAATATTCTAATAATATAAATAAATAAATAAAAAATTGGAAAAAAATGGCAGTGTAATTGATAACGAACCTCAACAATAAGTCTTTTTAGGTTTTTAGGTTTTTTCACATTAATCAAAAAAAAACAAAACTTTTTTCTATGATTGAGTTTTTTTTTGTATGACTCATATTTACATCATCTAATTTAAGATTACTTATCTCATGGGCATTAATCCCGGATCGCATTCTAAATCAATCAGTGTTTCACTCTGATTCAGTAATCTGACAGAATACATCTGTACAAAGAGGCCACAAGTTTAAAAGTTTTTGTAAAAAATCTGCGCGAATTTGAAAATACAGGACAAAATTCACGAAGCGAAAAAATGATTTTTGGGGGAATGAAGGCTTCCAGAAACTATTTGTGGTATCTCATTCGCTTGTCAATAAGCATGCGATTAAATAATCTTTTTTCTTATGCTGAAGCATTCTTTACCCGAAAAAAGCGGCCTAAACTTTAAGCCGAAAAAATTCTACCCCGATTTCGGCCTAAACTTGTATTTTTCTGAATTTTTTGTGTGTGTGCTTTATCAAAAATTTTTTTTAAAAATTAAGCATCGGCGTTTGGTTTTTCCAACAATAACTAATTAACAAATAATTAACGAATAATTAACGAATAGTTAACGAATACAGTACAAACTTCCATATATTTGTCTTTTAATATAAAAATTGAATTTTCTGAAGTTTATTAAAATATAATTTTTCATACCAGTTACTTTTTTTGGCATGAAAAAATTACAATCATATATGAATTTATTTTCATAAATAAATTTGTTATATTGGAAAACTAAGTTTACCGGATTAACTAAATTGCATTTTATTACGAAATATTGAATTCCTGAAACATAATAATAGGTAGACGAGATATCACAAATTATTTTATGGAATTTTTTAACTTTGTCTGCCTTGATACAAAAGTTATTGAAAATTCGATTAATTTTGAATGAAATCGAAATGACGTTTTCAAAAAATAACGGAACAAAAACACTAACCTCAATTACGAATGGACCACTGGGACCTAAAAAATCACACACTTTATTCTTAAAAGCACTTTCAATTGATACATGTGTGTTTGTATGAGCAAGTTGTGTTACAATGCAGCTGTTCTACTCCCCAATCAGTGGGGGCGCTTGAAACCCAAATCGAATTCGACAAGGAAAATGAACCTGATTGGCCACCCAAACCAACTGCCAATGAGAGGAAAAAACAACATTTTTAAATGGTTACTCAAACGACAAAAAGTATTAAAATAGTTTGCGTTTGTACTAATCATTTTTATCTAAAAATAATCACAAGCTTTTGATATCTAGGATTGTTATGATGTCATAGGATTGATAAGATAAAAAGTTACATTGTAGTATGATATTAGAATAATGACGGATTGGGAGTTAAAACGTCCAAATCTCTTTTGTTTTATTTCGAGTAAATACAAATACAATGCAAGACTCAATTTTATATGTAAAATATATAAGCCGCTTTACGTTCAGCTTTATGATGTAGACGGGCAGTGCAAACTTGCAGACCTTTGCGCTCTTTTCTGAATATTATAAAACTTGATTGTTATCACGAATGGTTATAGTGTTAACCTAGCAGACCCGAGAGCGCTACCAGGGGGGGTGATAATATACACATTCCAGGATCCTTTGATGAAAATTTTGAAATTTTTTATTTTCGTCCACGGAAAAAGAACTGATTTTTTTTTCCAGTTCAGTACAGTTTTAACAACTTCATGTGTCACCTAAAAGCGGCTCTTAAATCTGAATCACTCAATCAAGACTTGTTTTTGTTTTGTTGTAAAAAAGTGCAGTTTGCAAAAGAATGAAAGAACTTGCATTTCATTTGTTCGTATTGATGCATTTTTTTTATGATATCAGATACCAACAAACTTATAACATTAAGTTATAGCTTTTTATGAGTATGACTTAACTCATAGTCATAAACATAAGACCCACAGATAAATATATAGAATCATCATATTTAACATAAGACCCACAGATAAATATATAGAATCATCATATTTATTTAAATATATGATTGATTCTAATACCTTCACTCTAATTTTATTTTAATTTGTTATATATTTTTTATGACTTAATTAATGTTAAGGAACAGAAGCATAATTTTAATTACTTATATGAAAATAAGTCAAAAATACAGGTTAAAAACATACATTTTTAGAGTTTTTGTTGCTAAAGAAAAAATGGATCAAAATATTTTATACCTGTGATGTATTTTGAGTTTCTATGGCTTAACCTATCCATAGTATCAATATAACTTTTTTAAGGTTTCAAACACTTGTATCAGGTGATCCTTTAATGTGTATATCACCCCAAATAAGTGGCGGTCTAGGGTCAGCTAGTTTATCACTATGACCATCCGTGATTTCAGCTCGTGAACGTCACATTTAATGTTAAATATGCAGTTAGTGGTTTACTTATACATTTTTAAATATATATAATATTTAATTTGCAGAGGTTTTTAACTCAGATTGTTTATAAACTCGCCAACATCATAATTTAGATATATGAAAGATATTGTTGCAATTTGTAATTTTTTCATTTCGTAGATTTTCAAAGAAACTTCTCAGCGAAAATTTCATAGTTCCACACAAAATTTTTATATGCAAAAAAAAAAAAAAAAAAGTACATAAAATAATATTTACTTTATTATTATCAGTAGTATTTTTTTCTTAAGGTTTTTAAAAAATAAAGAATTTGCAAGGAATAAAAAAGCAAACACGAAAGATTTTGATTGTAAATTTATTTTGTACAACACAAGTTACAAATATTTCAAAAAAAAAAAATTTCTATTATTTCATTAAAAGCAAATCTGTCAATTTTTTTTTTTAAAAATATATTTCTTTATTACTAGTTTTAAATGTGTGCAACGTTTTGTACAAAAAATTCCAAGTTTATTTTTCCTAAAATTTTCAAACCTTCGAAATATCACTCAACATCACAAAACAATTCATGCTTCTTGAATAAATGACAATTGAAAATCAAAAAATGACAATTGAAAATCAAAAAATGACAATTGAAAATCAAAAAAGGTTTTTGCTTAATATAATTCTATTTCCGACAATGGAAAACAATAGTGAAGGGATAGTTGCTTTGCTACTCTTGGAAATGCGTGAGCTTAAAATAAACTGGGAGCTTAAAACACAGTATGATTTGTGATTACATGTAAGTTCCATTAACGCATAAGTAAATAATTAAATAATTACATTAACAGCGCTACTAAAAATACAAATTGCTGTATTTTAAGTAATATTTTTAATGTAACTGCAGTTTTCCTTGTTTTAAATCATATTCTGGCCATCAAATTTATCTGGCCATCAAATTTATCAGGTTGTCCAGGTTCAAAGTAGGCATGTTCGAACATCAACCGTCCTATTTCCTCCATTCTCAGTTACTATTTTCATTCTCCTCCTGTTTACAAGTTGTGCGTATGTGCTACCAAAATGAGAAATTCGATAATTTTTTAATCAAAGAGTTGAGACTACCTAACTTTACTTTTGGTAAATAATATTCGATTGGTGGATATTAAAATTTTTTCGCTAAAGTTTCGCATGATTGATTTTAATATAATTGTTTATTTTAGGTACGGAGCCTTGGAAATTTTTAACTATACTGTATATTAGTACGAGTGATTTCGCTTTCATAGCATGCGATCGAAAATTCAATACACCCATATACTTGATTGAAAAAAAAATTTGTTTCTTAAAAAAGTTTCAGTTATGGCCTTTAACAATCTTGACAAAGTTTGGCATCCTCACCTTTGTTGTTCCCAGGAATTACTTCAGTACTTCTAGAATGAAGTTAGGTCGTAGAGCTTTACCCAATCTTTGGCGTAGTGCCTTGAAGTTGAAAGCTCTATTTCAACTGGCTGCTCAATAAATTTTTCTTGTGTAAGTAATTATTAAAGCATTTACTAAATATTTTAGCAATTATTTATACAAGAAAAAGGTTAACAGAGTAAAGAGTTTTTAAAATTAGGAAAACCGTTAGCAACTTAATTTTAGTCAGCACAGCTACGATTGTAGCACTATTGGCCGAAATAGCCGGCCATACTTGTTTTTACTGCTTAAAGATGTTTCATCTGAATTGTAGGTTCGATTAAAGCAGTTCCTCACAAAAAAATGTGAGTTTTTAAAAACTAATGAAAATAATAATAATAGTAAAAGTAATAATAATAGTAACAACAACAATAACAACAACAATAATAGCGATGAAAATAATTATATAAAAAATTAATAATAAAGATCTTATTTCAAGTAAAATTTCCTTTTAATTCCTAAGAAACCTTTTTTTTATCTTGTCTTATTTTTAGATACTTAACCTCTTCGTTAGGTATGTAAACAAATGAATGCTTAGCAACGCCTTAACTAACATTTTAAACTCAATGTAAATCAAGCTAAATTGAACTTATTTAACAAACAAATTATCGATCATTTTCCTTTATCCGATTTGTGAAATAGAAATATGAATATGTCAATATATAAAATGTGTACTTCATTGTGCTTTCTGGAGCGGGGGAGAGGGGGATGAATTTGAACTGCTTTTAAAATAATTTAATTCCATTTAACTGATTTTTATTTTGTTCTAAAGTTAATAAATTGGAAATAGTAAGAATTTATCAAGATGAAAAGGTTGTAATATATTTTATAAAAAGAAAGAAAAATCAAATTCAAGGATAAAGAAAGATCTCCATCATGCTATTCCTATGATAATTATAAATAATTATTGTAAATATCAAACTCGTATAGCTTTTCTCGTAAGAATTTCTTAATTATTTTTTCTCTCAAATGTCGCTAATGAGCTTAAGCT